>NW_022157396.1:0-21741 GCF_007821495.1 Lachnellula hyalina
GACCCGCATTCACTTATTTTCCTAGTGAGAACTATAAGGGTAGGCTTAAAAGAAAGCTGAGATCAAGGCGGTTAATATGCTGGCGCGATCGTTCGATTTAGACGGTTGTGGCAAAAGTTATAGGTGAATTCGTGAAATCGGAAAAGTTTTTAACTGCCTTTACTTTCTGCCACTCCTTAATTCACTTTTTATTTGTTAGTTATACGTTTTTAGGGCCCTGGGGGATTTTATTATTATGGCGTTATTGCTTTATAGACCTAGTCCGCATTAGGCTTAGTCTCATAGATTCCAACCGGAAACATATTAACATATCTTTTGACTATATCACTAGCCCGCGCTAGCATTAGGCTAGCGCCGTTCTACATAGTCTTAGACTCACATAGGACGTTAATGGAATAAATAAATAAATGAAAAAAAAAAATCCAAATCACGTCGTGTACGCGAAGTCACGTGCACCGGCACCACGTGTCATGCCTTAACATTAGGTGCAACCTGTCACACTATTGATTTTTTTGCTAGATCCTCTCTTTGCTTATTCCTCTCCTTAATTCCAGTATTAATATTGAAATGTGCGCGCTTGATCGAATGAAAAAAAGTGTCCGCTGTGACTCCTTTTACTGGGTCTCGAAAATCACCAGTAATGGCGGTGGTGAGACTGTCGGTATCTATGGGAATGGGGTAATGTGCCCGCAGGACGAAAACTATCGAATACCGAAAGCGGCGTGTAGAGCTTTCTAAGGGTTGTTCAAGCTGGAACTCGGGTAGGAGCGAACAAGGTGACCACCAGAACGATAGCGAGAGTTTGTTAGGCGCTCAAGTTGCCTACCAGCAAGAATACTTCCGGCCGGTGACTCAAAGCTTTTCTCGATAGGAAACCACGATTGGGCGTGCCGGTCCCATACTTCAAGGCCGGGTTTATCGCCAATCACAAGACTAAGGAGGCCAAGATCTCGGTGGGCTGGGTCCTATCAATTAGTTATGCTAGGATGGAGTCAAGTGTATACTAACGTTCGGCAACAGTCTTGGGTTGGTTTTGCTCGAATCCCTCATATCGGAAAAGACGCAACATAGTCGCTGTCTTCTCCATACTTAGTCTGCTGCAAGGCTTCGAATAAACATCCAATGCTTCAGCTGGTAGCTCCAAGCTCTCAGCTACTCGACCTAGCTGATCATTTAAAAGATCCCCAGCTACCGCCCCTGCGAAAGAAGAGTCAGCATATATTATTCTCGATATTGTGTGATTTAGTAGGATAAGGGAAAGACCAAAAGAGTCTGTTTGCCGGCATGCGTCTTGAATACATCGAAGAGGAAAGACTGTTTGCTGATGAAGAGTCAAAAAAGACCGACTGTCTTACAAAATGTTCTTGCGGCTTCAAGTAGTTCCGGCGGCGTATTGTCTAAGCTTCGAAGTGTGATGAATTCCTTTTCCCCTTCAACGAAACTCCAACCTTCCTCACTTCCTTCCTTGGTTTTAAAGGCGTGTTTTTGGGCTGTGGGGAGATCGAAGAATGACTTGCTCGCCTGGAACAAGGCCTGTGCGCTACCATATAATGCATCCTTTTCAACTGGTGTCTGGTACGTGATCTTCGTCCAGCCTTGATCTGAAAGAGCGAACTGGTGCTCTGGAAGTACGAGGGGAAGATTGACGACTTTAAGGGGTGGCAGGGAATACGGAACATCAGCTTGCTCTTCAGCTCTGAGAGACTGTTCCTGGCTGTCAGGCGGTTGTTTGTGTCGTCTCGGGATGATGCTTGAGCCAATTGATTTGATTGTGGAAAGGAAAGGCATAGTTGCGCAATGTTTTAAAAACGGCCAACTTTGGTCCCCTGATCCCCTGATAAGTGTTGTTCGCTTCTTCTAAAATGTGAACAAAGCAGGCAGAATCGGATTGAATCTGACCGAAGGTGGTGGTGGTGGCGCCAGGCATCCACTGTAAGGTATCCAGGCAATACAATCTCAGGCCGTGAAGGTATCGTACCACCTCAACTTATTAAAAACCTACCTACCTAAAGTAGACACATATACCTCATTACATAGACATATATTGCTTCGATGTTTATCTTGCTAGAGCTGGGTACTATAACCTTCAGAGGGATTTAACCAAGTCGTCTGCTTCTGGCTTCTGGCTTCTGGCAAGAGGTTTCTAAGATTTACAGTACTATGTAGCAAGAAAAGGGGCTCGCTTCATCCCCTAGCCTGCCTTGTTCTTGTCCAAGACAGAAAAGGCGGCACTGATTTCTATTCTTCCAAATTGAGTAGCACATTAAAAAGCTGACATACTATCAAGGGCCAATTTTTGTGTCCACCATGAGCTTATGTGCAGCTTCGCTGTTTGCAAGACAGACGACTTGCAATATACCTGTGTATGTTATTAGCAAGATCGCGTATGAATCTTCTATTATGTTTTGTCTATTGCCGGAATTTCTTTGCCTTGCGAATAGATACTTGAATATGCCTTTTTATAAGCAGTATATGTGCTGTCCGAGGCAGGACAACCGCTCGATGGTTCACGTTCACCCGATTTGTGTAATCTGCCATTTGACATCGATACCTATTACAAGAGAATACTAAGCACTCACCCTCTTATGGAGATAAACTCTCGGGGTAGTATATCTTACAATAAATCCCAGGTCACGGTGAATGAATGGCAAATAATTTGATTCTTCCTATTATTCGCACGCAACGTAAATGTGAATATGAGGGCCCACAGTAATACTGTTTCCGCATAGTTGATGAATGTTGTATCTCCAACCCCTCTAGCAGTCTTAAGCAGCTCGCCCCCATAATCTCATGGGCAGGGCACATAATACATTTTCACCAGCACAGCGAGCCCCACAACAGTTGACATTCACGCTTCAATACGAAAATCCCCTGCACTTCAGGACAAGCTATACAAGTCCTACTTCGGCTTCTTGCGAATTCGCATTAGCATTTCAAGACTTTCGATTCCTGTTTCTCAGGCACTACACCCAGGTCTCACGGGTTCCTTTCTGCGAAGCAAGACAACTATACGTTTCGATCAACACACCCGAAAACAATATGCAACCAAGTGCAGGGGAGCGGGCGAAACTGAAAGGCCGGTCGGCGTTTGAGATCTCAAAAGGCATATACCCCAGGGATGTGATAGGAAGGAAGAGAGCCAGGGACGAACGCGGTGAGAGCGAGGAATATTCTGATGAGACCGAAGAAGGACGTAGAAAGAGAGTCTTGACCAAACACAAGCAATGGTGGAAAAGCAAGCAAGCAGAGATCAAACCGGGGATCTAGTGCAGGAAGGAGAGGAGTAAGATAACTAGAACCTGATTTGTTTCCCCTCTGGCAGGTTTCAGGACTTCTCGGATCTTCTCTAGCGACTTTATCTATAAAAGGATTCCAGTCACCCCGTGCGTTTAGTTCAACGAAGCAACCATTGCTGTACTTTCACAAGCCTACAAAGAAAGCAAATCTAACCGGTGTACTCCGCAGCCCCCAGCTTGACTGGCAAAAATTACTTTACGAAGTTCAGAAGAATATCAAGGAAGAGTTTGGAGAACAGAGGCATCTAGACATTAAGAAGAAGGTAAATGCAAATATCGTTGCCACGATTCGAGAAGATATCAAGAAGGAACTGGAACTTGAACAAGTCATACTGAAAAACGAGCTCCTCGCGGCCGCACAAAGGGACTTGGAGGCAAAAACCCAGCGACTTCGAGATCTTGTCAACAGTAAGCTTCGTCCGGAATTTCAGAGACGATTTGAGCAAGAGAAGCGACAAGAGATGCGCTAGGAAATCGAGGCGGAGCTACGACCATTCTTGCTTGCAAAGATCCGAGACGAAGAAAGAGGACTTCTGAAGAAGCAGATTGAGGACGAGTTGCGTGTATTTCTTCTTGCAAAGGTCCGAAAGGAGGAGAAGGAAGGGATGAAGGCGGAGGTTGGAGGCAGAGTTGAGAACAGTCATCGAGAAGGAGATGCGAGAGAGTAATAAGACACAGGAGTTGATTCCGAGGGGAGAGAGAAGCACTGGGCGAGCCGCGAACAAGAAGGGGAAGAGAGCGGTGATTAGCGATGGGAATGTCCCACGCGAGGACAGTTTCATACCAGAGGAAGCAGAGGTGGAACGGGAGGGACCGGATAATATTCCGCGCGAGGAGAGTGTTTTGCCAGTTCTCGAAAATGATCCTGATTTCCCAGAGGTGGTTGTCACAGAACCAGCCGAGGGAAATGTCGAACAGTTGCGAGGTATTTCACAGGAAAACAGCATTGAGCATCAGAATACTGCAATCGACGAGAGCCCCGAGATTAATTCTGCCAGCATGGAAGATCCACCCATTCGAGGGAAGTCAGGAGCAGGAGCTGGTGGAGCAGGAGCCCTGGTCGGCCAGAAGAGAAAGGGAGTTGTTCCTCAGAACCCTAGACAGGACTGGCGAAGAGGAGATCCATGAGGGGGATGATACTGACCCGGGCGACTATATCAACGGAGACGATTACTTTTAGTGTATTTTCAGACAAGTTTGCTCGTAGATGTTGTGGGCAATAGAGGAACAAGCTGTGTACCTAGGTAGCACTCATTGTATTGCATTTCGAATACTTGTATCCTCAATATTTGCGTTGCCATTGATTATCTTCCCAGAACTGTCCAAGTCTCCCTTGGTCTCTCCTACCAATCTTTCAATGACCTTGGCCTTGGCTTGAGCTCTCTTGAAACGGTCGTCAAAGTCAGAGACGGCATCTTCTGAATTCTCAGTCGAAAGGCTTTCCGACTCGGCCAGGGCGTGGAAGACCTTTAGATGATTCACTAATCTCTGATTGTTGGGCAGCGGAGGAAGCTTTTGTGATAAAGAGGTTGGTGTTGTTTCAACATCTGCACCTCCGGATTCCTGAAGCTGCGGCATTCGATTTGCCCAAACGAGAGATTTGCCATAAAGTCTTCCACTCTCGACGAACTTTTCAAACCCTTTCTCCAAACCGAACGTGCGCCCTTCAATCCGTCCTGCTTTGACCCCATCCGCCTTCCCCTGCTGATACCCATCATTGTAGAACGTTTCCTCGAGTGCGAGTACCTCATCAAAAGTAGCGGCTTCCATGTTGAAGAGGGATGCGATGCTAATTTTGGCCCAGGAAGAAGCTGATAGACAAAAACAGTTGGCGGCGAATGAGGAGAATACTGTATGGTTAGGTTACTGGACAAGTATATTTATTCTTATTCCTGTGCATGTGATCAATTTTCAGCCTCGCCCTAGTCTGATTACAGTATGTGAGCCTTGACTCACCCCTCACCCCACCATGAATTCAAAACCACTAGAATTTCTCCAACCCTTCTTTCTCCCTCCACACTCGCTCTCTCCCACCTCTTCCCAATTGCACGCTCCCGCAATGGCAACCTCGACCGCGAATATCATATTGCCCGAAAAGGGTAAACAAAACATTCTTATCACTAGTGCATTGCCATATGTCAACAACGTCCCTCATCTCGGGAATGTAGTTGGTAGCGTACTCAGCGCCGACGTCTTTTCCAGGTTCAGCAAACTGAGAGACAGACCAACACTCTTCATTTGTGGTACGGATGAGTACGGCACTGCCACAGAGACAAAGGCTCTCGAGACTGGCCAAACCCCCCAGGAGCTATGCGACGAATTCCACAAGAAACACAAAGATGTGTATGACTGGTTCGAAATCGCCTTCGATTACTTTGGCCGAACAACAACGCAACAACAGACGGTGATCGCACAGGATATATTTACAAAGCTCCACAAGAACGGTTACTTGGAGGAACGAACAACAACGCAGCCGTACTGTGAAAGTCATAGCTCGTTTCTTGCTGATCGTTTCGTTGAAGGCACGTGTCCCAAGTGTCAGTATGACGACGCACGGGGCGATCAGTGCGACAAGTGTGGGAGTCTGCTTGACCCATTTGAGCTGATAAATCCCCACTGCAAGATCGACGGAGCTACGCCCGTACCCCGAGATACAACTCATATCTTTCTACGACTCGACAAAGCTCAGCCTGCCATAGAGAAGTGGTTTTCCAAGTCCAGCGAGCAAGGGGCTTGGCCACAGAATGGCGTCAGCATTACAAGATCGTGGTTGAACAAGGGATTGGAGGGTCGAAGCATTACGCGAGATCTCAAATGGGGCACGCCGATTCCGCTACCGGGATATGAGAACAAAGTGTTGTATGTCTGGTTTGATGCCTGTATTGGGTACCCCTCGATTACGGCCAACTATACCAAGGATTGGGAACTGTGGTGGCGTGATCCTGAGAATGTGAAGCTTTATCAATTCATGGGCAAGGACAATGTGCCATTTCACACGGTCATTTTCCCGGGTTCTCAAATAGGGACTGGTGACAAATGGACCATGCTCAACCATCTCTCTACTACAGAATACCTCAACTACGAGAACGGCAAATTTTCCAAGTCTAGAGGTGTTGGTGTGTTCGGAGACTCTGTTCAGGACACAGGAATCCCACCCTCAGTATGGAGATATTACCTTCTAGCAAATCGACCGGAAACTGGTGACACGCAATTCGAATGGAAAGCCTTTATTGCGGCTAACAACAGCGAGCTTCTAGCCAATCTTGGCAACTTCGTCAACCGACTTATCAAGTTTGTGAATGCTAAGCTGGAAGGGGTCATTCCCGAATTTTCCGCCGAGTATACTGATCAGTCCTTCGACTTCCCGATTTTCATCTCTGAAGTCAACGATCTACTCGCCGAGTATGTCGCCGATATGGAGGCAGTCAAGCTGCGTTCCGGATTGCAAAAACTCATGCAAATATCCGGCAAAGGGAACAACCTTCTCGCTGGCAGGTTGGATAACGCCAATCTGACTGGAGACCCAACAAGGACACATACCATTATTGGTCTGGCAATGAATTTGGCTTACCTTCTCGCCTCCCTTTCATCTCCATTCATGCCCTCGACCGCGACCTCCATTGCGCAACAGCTCAACGCCCCTCTAGTTTCTATTCCCGATAAATGGGTAGCCGATGCTCTACCAGGTGGCCACAAGATTGGTAAAGCTGCCTATTTGTTTACCAGAATACCCGAGGAGAAGGAAGAAGAATGGAGAATTAGATATGGAGGTACGCAAGCCACTCGACTAGCAGAAGAAGAGGCCAAGGCCAAGAAGGTAGCCGACAAGGCTCGAGACAAGGAACGTAAAAAAGCGAAGAAGGAAGCTGCTAAGAACAGCGAGTCCTCTGCAAGTATGGAACCTAAGAAGAGCGAAGGTAGCGCGCAGACGGTTGAAGCAGAGAGCAAAGATTCTACAGAGAATGCCCTGCCCATAAGAGGCGTAGTAGCGGAGGAACAGGCCCCACCACCTGCAGCAGCTCCATAAGCATAGGCAGATCGATGTACATTGCTGGCGTTTTGGAGGCACGGGATATGGGGTGGTGATGACTGATGAAAGGTGCGTTTGCTGGATCTTGCCTGCTTCTTCAGTGCAGAGAGGAAAAGAAACTATTAGCGATTGATAGATTTTGATGTGCTCAACCGTTACAGATAGAGAGAGTTGAAAGAGCTGTTTGGATTCTATCTTCTGTTATGATATCCTCGTGTCCTGTGAATGGAACATGAGCATACTCGAGGATACAAACCGTTAAAATTGGTCTCGAGTGAGATAACCAGGAAATAAGTACCAGTGAAGACGCTTGCGCTTTAGAACATTAAGTATATCTAGTCCTGCTCAATATGTACAACTCAGATGGCCATCCTCATTCCCCCATTAGCACAAACGACCTGTCCCGTACACCACCGACTGTCCTGCGTGCAGAGCATTCCCACGATGCCTGCAATTTCCTGTGTATACGCCGGTCTACCGCCCGCTTTATCAGCTCCACTGATGAGATCTTGATCATCAATACCTGGTCGTATCGCCGACCCAGGCGTTTTCTCAATCCAGGGCTTCAGACGCTTCTTGAAGTCGTCTGTTGTTGAAAACCACATATCCGTCTTTACCGGCCCTGGATTAATCGCATTGACTGTTGCTCTCTCGGCCAACTCTCTTGCCCATGTTCTCGTCATCGCTTCGAGAGCGGCTTTTGTTCCCCCGTATACGGATTGTCCCGCAAAGCCCTCGGAGCTAGACACCGAGCTTAAATTCACAATTCGGCCACTCCTATCGTGAGGTAAATAGGGCAGAGCTGCCTGGATAAGTAGCAGAGGGCCCAAAACGTTGATCTTGTATTGCCATTCCCAATCACTTATAGTGCACTCTTCAATGCTTAGATTTTTCGAAACGCCAGCGTTATTGACTAGGATATCGATTTGGAAACGGCCGGTCTTGGGATGTGAGAAGTGGTTCTTGGCACTGGTGATGATGTGTGCTGGGCCATTTGGGGTACCCATATCAGCTTGAATTACGAAGCATTGGACGCCGTGTTCCTGGGTAAGAGTTTCGGAAAACCGGGCACTGGCGGCAGATGAGGAGTCGGATGTATAGTTCAAGACTATAGATGCGCCTTTAGAAGCAAGATTGTGGGCTATTGCCGACCCAATTCCTTTCAATTGCTCGTTAGAATGATTCGGCAATATAGAAGGAGGGAATATTACCCCTAGCAGCTCCTGTTACAATGGCTAGCTTCCCTTCGAGGGGACGATAACCACGTGCCCCTCCAAGGTTTGTTGATACCGTTCTTTCATGGGTTGGACGTGAAGAAGCCATTTCAAGTCAAAGAGAAAGCTCAAGTTCTGTTAGAAGCTTGAATTTGTATGTAGAGAATTACCCAGTAGTATGACTGACTGTTAAATAATTGAAAAATTAATAAAGCTCCAGAAGTGGGAGTGCAATAAGAAGTTATAAATACTCGCGACTCGATACAATACCCCACTACCTACAAGTAGCACACCCCACCATCCCCTTAAAAGCTTAAGCGACGAATAGGGCGGGCCATCTCAGATCCGCACCAATGACGGCCATTTGGGAGACCGACCTCAAAATCTAGTAGTATGCGGATGCGAATGCGATCAACCTGCCCTGATAAAGCAAACAGCTGTCACAACAATCAATCATGGATATCCGACTCCTGCAACCGTCAGACATTCCACATGTCCAACATGCCAATATTACCAATCTCCCTGAGAAGTAAAATACCCCTCAATTTTGCCCCATCCTAGAGCTGACTGAGCTCCAACTAGTTATTTCATGAAATACTACCTCTACCACGCCCTCTCCTGGCCTCAACTCTCCTACGTTGCCGTTGATGTTTCACGCCCCAAGAAGAGCCCCTATGACTACCCCCGCATCGTCGGCTATGTACTCGCGAAGATGGAAGAGGATCCCCCAGATGGAGTGCAGCATGGGCACATCACCAGTTTGAGTGTGATGAGGACGCACAGGCGGCTTGGGATAGCAGAGAAGTTGATGAGACAATCTCGTATGTTTCCGTTCCAGACATACAATCTCTCCGAATCCAAAGAATGACATACAGGGAAAGAAAAAAGGCTGATCTAGAGGACATAGAACGAGCAATGGTCGAAACATTCGGCGCCCAGTACGTATCGCTGCACGTCCGTGTCTCCAACAATGCTGCCCTACGCCTATACCGCGATACACTGGGCTTTAAAAACGAGAAGGTGGAAGCGAAATACTATGCCGATGGGGAAGACGCATATAGCATGAAGCTGGATTTAGGCTTCATCCGCGAGCAGATTCTAGATGAGCAAGATGAGGGCGAGGAGGTGGATGAAGGAGAGCCTGTAGGAGAGTTGGGGGCGGAGAAGGACAAGGCGTTACCGCTTAATGGGAAGAAGGATGCTGCGCAGGGAGGGAAGAAGATGAAGGTTAGGGTCGGGAGAGGGCTTGGGGTTGGCGATTTGGTGGAGAAGAATGAGAGTCATAAGGCATAATAGAGGTAAAATGTCACCTTAGTGCCCGTGGAGATTGAAAGGGCGCGCCTGATATAGAGGAACCTACCAATTGACAATTGAGAGTGCAATCCCACCAATCGTGGACCAAGTGATCTGGGCTTTTGACTTCTGTTGTTTGTTTTTCACTCCTAGTAAAGCAGGATATACTATACAAAACTTTGATAAATTATGTTGATTGCACAATGAGTAAGTAAATTTCTGGCCTTTTCTGGTCTGTCACCAAGAAGCTTACTCTGGATCTTGAGTATGGAATAGCGGGCTGGGTCGAAGCCAAGAAGCATTGATTCGCTGCATGGAGTATTGCCCAATCTGTTCGACGGTTTAATAATGTTTGAGCTGTCCGCAACTAGCATACGCTCATTATACCAACTGGTAAGTGAGCTAGAATAGACTGCATTATATGGCCAAGCCTGAACACAAGAGGGTTGAAAAGATACAATCAAGCTTAAGGATGTTCACTTAGCAAATTCATGACGCTAAGGGCAGTTTAAATCATATAGTTGAGAAGTCCCCGGAAAAATTGGGCAGCATTGCATGGTAATTTACAAACCCGCCAGTAGAACCAAGCCGACATGCTTGCCATTCATTATCATCACCCCATTAAACCTATTCCCATATCCGCTTTCATATGTATCTACTTCCCACCGAACCAGGACGAAATTCCGCTCTTTGCCTCGGACGCTTTCGCTTCAACCTTTCGGTCAGCCTGGTCGATCTTTTTGCCGGTGTCTTTGCGCAGTTCCTCGAACTTGCCTTCGGCTTTTGCGAATTCTGCACGAGCCTTGTCGGCCTGTTCGTGGGGTCAAGTCAGTATTGAGTCTTGGGGAAATTTGGCTGTAGGTAGACAACAAAGTAATGTCCGCTGTAATGGGGAGTGAGGTCACAGAGATTGGGGATACTAACAGCAGAATCGACCTTTGCACCGGCTTCAGCAGCCCATTTCTCGCCTTCTTTCTGGGCTCTTTGGCCTTGGCCTGGAACTTCGGACTTGACCTTTGCAGAGGCCTTGGAGAGATCGGCTGGTGGTTGTGTTAGTATGGATGGATGGAAGGATGGCAGGATGAAAGTGTGGAGGTATGGAGGTATGGAGGTATGGAAGTATGGTCTAAGAGGATATGATCGGGCAAGGAGAGGGGGAGCAACATACCCTCGAATTGCTTCTCAGCAACCTTTGGATTTCCACCAGCGGTGTAAAGGTAGTAGCCGACACCACCTGCTGCTGTGAGGCCGAGGATGAGAGGAACTCTAGACTTTGGTTGGGCCATTGTGATTGTAGTTGTTGATGAGGGAGCAGAGGAAGATACAAGGCAGAATGGATGTAGGTAGGGGGGGAGTTGCAGTTGGAGTCACGGATGATGGAGAAGTTGTGGTGTGATGGTGAGGAAGGAGACTTGGAGACATGTATGTATTGGCTGCCTCCCCCTGTGTGCTCTCAATGCCAATTGCCATTGCCATTCCCTGCAAGGGCAAACCAAAACCAAAACAACTACGTCACGCCAGTAGAGTTTCCCCGCCCCGCCCAACCTCATGCTCATGCCTTGGCCTTGAAGCTCGGGCCACATTATTGTGCGTCATTAAACAACTAAAAACATCCACATGCACCAAATAAGTAAAGCTAAACTTCAATACGGAGTAGACCCTTTGTCATTAGGTAAACAATACCTGCTGGCTGCTGGCTGTACGTACGTACAACGACTACTCCGTACCTACCGTACTGTCAAGGTAGCTCTAGGTCTAGATCTACGAGTACATCTAAATCTAGATTCTCGGGGTTCTCCTACCTAACTACCTACCTACCTACCTACCTACTCCGTATACACTCGTATATCCCAGCTTCTTCGTTGAGAATCACCTGCCACTCAGTCTCCGGAAAATCCCCAGTCCAGTGCCCATCATCAGCCTCTAAAGCTGTGTGAGCAATCCCCGCAATGCTTTTCCATTCATAGAAAATCAAATGTCTATCCTGCATTCTTCCACCCGTCGACCTTCACCTCTCAGGGATACAGATTATGACCATGAAATCACACTTGTCGATCACACAGCAACCCTCCAAACACCGAGAAGCCAGTCTGCCACCGGTGCCAGCCACAGAATTCCATCCCCATCTGTTTCAACTTCTTCGTCGAGACGATACAGCGATGTCCCTCTGAACAAGGACTCCAGCAGGCAGAAATTGCGGCAAGAGATTACAAAACGTAGATACAAAAAATATCAGGATCGTCGGTTAGACGAAGAGAGACCAGAGTCACCAGACCCTGCCCAGCCTGAACAATCCCAAGATGATGACCAGGAGCAGGGTCAAGCGCAAGATGCAGAGGACAGAGGTCGGAAGAAAGCCAAGACAAAGCCCGAGTCTGCAATAGATGTGTTATATGAGAACCAACGCGGAGGCTTCCTCTGTGGTTTGCCCCTCTTCGCATCTAAAGCCTTAGGAAATCTCGACCCCTCTCCCTGGACGAACGTTGCCCAGAAAACGAGTGCTACAGACATTACAAATGCGCAGGTCCCTGATCCATCTTGGGAGTGGGCGTGGAAAGAATGGACTATCAATCATGACGAGGGAACGGATGAGGATGGGTGGGAGTATTCGTTTGCATTTGCAAAGCCATTTTCATGGCATGGACCTACGTGGTGGAATTCTTTTGTGCGGCGACGAGCATGGATTAGGAAAAGAGTTAGGAAAGGTTCTGGGTATCACATCTCTGAAGCTCACAGACTCAACTCCGACTATTTCACAATCCATTCAGCCAGCTTTGATGCGAGTCGTAGTCGCGCCTCGTCCGTGGACACCAGAAGATTAAGTGCCGCGCAATTGGCTTACCGTGAAATGGAAGACGAAATACTCGCCGAAGACATCACTGATATTGGGACACTAATGGAAGCTTTACGAGTTGCTCGAATAGACCGGGAGAAAATGGAAGCAGTTGAGAACTTCATCAAAAACGGTGGAGATGACCTTTACTCCTTGCAGGAGCGGATGCATGAGATAATGGAAGCGTTCATATTCCAAGCTTCACGGCGGCTCCTACTCACCCACATTCTCAGAATCTACAACGAAGCTGCAGAGCAAAACAAGGAGCACGCTGATGATAAAAATAAGAAGAAGAGGCTGGAGAACCTTGAAGCCGGTCTAAAGCATGCTGATGAAGAGGTTAGAAAGCTAGAGTTCTGGAGTGATGTGAAAAATATGGCCGAGAAAGGCCACACCAAGGGAGCAGTGGACAAGTCTCAGGGTTGGGACTCCCGATGGCTGGGCTAGATGATAGCGGTCCCAAAGACGTGATTTCCGAGCGAGAGCAGCCGCGTTTCGACAGTCGTGAAGATGGGAAAGGGAATGTAATTGCGGGTTCGGCT
This sequence comes from Lachnellula hyalina, assembly GCF_007821495.1. Lineage (NCBI taxonomy): Eukaryota > Fungi > Ascomycota > Leotiomycetes > Helotiales > Lachnaceae > Lachnellula > Lachnellula hyalina. The sequence continues at coordinate 13,209 of NW_022157396.1, forward strand.
GATGAAGCAAGCGGGAAAGGTAAAGGAAAGGAAAGGGCAGAGGAATAGCATATTAGGGTGGCGTTCATATATATACCTAGACATGAGAGGCGTGGCATTAGCATTGGCACGAAGACGCCTGTATTTTGATAGGATGGTACCGCACTGATGGGCGTTCAAAATATATCACAATTTTCTATCCTGAATGGGCCAATCGAAACGCGTAGCATTTCCTCGCAATATGCCGCATTAACTGGGATATATAAGATCTGAGAAAGCTCTACACTAGGTGCGGAATTTATGGCACCTGCAAAAGCCTCAAGATAAAGTCAGTCCTGATCCCCTTTCTAAAACAAACCCACTTAAGATGAAAATCAGAAGGCCAGGCCTATAGTTCATTTGATGTTTCATAATCAAGCACTTGATATGCCAATATATGGTATCAACAACTTCGATCTTCTCTCCGAGGCAGTGCTATCTGCCAGTCCTGGTTGCGGCCTTTAAAAAAAAAGTAACTTTCAAACCATATGCGCATTATGGACAGGCATAGGTAACAACAAACAAGAATCCATATCCATATCCATAGCATAACCATCCATCCAGACTCCCAACGCAACCATAACACCCGTGTCCCCCAATCCTTATGATAAAGTATCAATCATTCTCTAATCACCAATCCTATAGCTGACCAAAGTATCAACCTTATGATTACTCGTACTGAAACTCCTCAGCTGTACTTTCTCCCCATTCTTAATCTCTTTCGCATCACTGTCTCCCCACTCCATCGGTACCTCACTATCCGCATCCGCATACACCAGCACATTGAACGTACAGTCCCCATCCAGCTGAGGCAAGAAAGTAACCGAGGCGGTAATCTGTCGGAATATAGACTGTATCTCGGATTGGATCTCTGCCTCCGTTTTCTCAGCTGGTGGTACAGCGGCCGCGTTATCGGGAGCAGCATTTTCCTTGTCTGCGCTCTTCTTGGAGGATTTCTTGGAGGAGGATTTGTTGATTATTTGAACCTACGCTCTTCCATCAGTATACAATCCTCGGTATGGGGAATGCGGAGAACGCACGTCGAACTGCCACCTCTCGACATGCTCGCCTGTATCTTTACTTGTAATAACAACCACAAGCTTCGATATCTTGCCGCCAATCATCCATTTGTCGAGCTGGCCCATGATTTTCTTAATGTAGGCTTTGACTTGATCGTCCGAGGAAACGAGCATTGTGAGGCCATATTTCTTGACGCTATGATTTTGTGAGCTTGAGTATATCGGATGGAAGTGAGAGGTAGGGGTCGTACGCCGTGAAGTCCTCGGCGGGGTAAACACCACGCTGGAAGCTGCGATAGAGTTAGTACTTTCCTGATATCTTCTACAGACGAGATGGGAAGACGAAGACATACAGAATCGTGTTTATGGAGAATTGGAACTGCTATGATTAGCTGCTAATCCTCGCTCCTGTTCGATGGGAGAACCTACGAATTCCGCAACGAGTTTCGACGAACCTACACCTTCATTAGTACAGCGCGCAGACTGCTGCAACAGTAATATAACATACCCTTCAGTGGGAGCTTGTGCACCTTTGTCTTGGATTTCTCTCGTTCGACCGACATTTTGACACGTTGTTGGGGGTTTATTGGTTTTGCAATCCTTGAATATTGATGGTTTCCCCAGGAAGATACACTTTCAGTTGCTGCAGCAATCGGCCGCTGCCGTTGAAATCGTCTCGTCAAAATAAAGCAGAGAAGTTTTAAGAGATTATTATTTGCTACAAAACCACGACAACTCCACAACACCAGCATCAGTCTTAATGCAGCGATGTCTCTTGCAGCTCCTTAGGCTACCTAGCTCTATAAGATCCCAATATGCATCTGGATTCCTCTCCCAAACCCGCGCATTCAGCGCCTCGGTAGCCCTCCGCGCTCAGGTTTCAAAGCCTATCTCAGAGCTGGAGCGCCGCATTCAAGCCATACCCATTGAACGCTTCCGCAACTTCTGCATCGTCGCACACGTCGATCATGGCAAGAGTACGCTCAGCGATCGGCTGCTGGAGCTCACGGGCACGATTGCACCGGGTGGGAACAAGCAGATCCTAGATAAGTTGGATGTGGAGCGCGAAAGGGGCATCACGGTCAAGGCGCAGACTTGTAGCATGCTATACAATCACGAGGGGGAGGATTATCTGCTGCATCTGGTGGACACGCCCGGGCATGTGGACTTCCGAGCTGAGGTCTCGAGATCTTATGCTAGCTGTGGGGGAGCGTTGTTGCTGGTAGATGCTAGCCAAGGCGTGCAAGCCCAAACTGTGGCTAATTTCTATTTGGCATTTTCCCAAGGGCTGGTACTGGTGCCAGTGGTCAACAAAATCGACCTTCCCTCTGCAGATTCGCCAAGAGCGTTGGAGCAGATGCAGACGGCGTTTGAACTGGCGCCAGAGAATGCGGTATTAGTTTCTGCGAAGACGGGACTTAATGTCGAGCAGCTGTTGCCGAATGTTATAAGGCAGATACCTCATCCTGTTGGAGATCACACGAAGCCACTGAGACTTCTACTGGTGGATTCTTGGTATGATAATTACAAAGGGGTAATTTTGCTCGTACGGATCTTCGATGGGCAAGTTAAAGCGGGAGATCAAATAGTGTCATTTGCCACGGGGATCAAGTATTTTGTGGGCGAAGTTGGGATGATGTATCCCCATCAAACACCTCTGAGCGTCCTTCGAGCTGGTCAAGTCGGCTATATATTCTTCAATCCAGGCATGAAGAAGAGTCAAGAGGCATTGAGCGGAGACACATACACGACGGTTGGTTCTGAAAGGCTCGTTGAGCCATACCCTGGATTTGAAGAGCCGAAGTCTATGGTTTTCGTCTCAGCATTTCCTGTTGATCAAAGTGATTTTGGCCACTTGGAAGATTCGATCAATCAAATCGTCCTAAATGACCGAAGTGTCACACTCCATAAGGAGTCATCAGAAGCCCTTGGGGCAGGTTGGAGGATGGGTTTCCTGGGCACACTCCACTGTTCCGTCTTCGAGGATCGCCTTCGCCAGGAGCATGGAGCCAGTATTATCATTACACCACCTACTGTGCCTTTTAAAGTCATATGGGCCAACGGGCGGGAAGAGATTATCCAGACTCCATCAAACTTCCCAGACGCAGATGTGAATCGAGACCAGGTGGGCGAACTGCAAGAACCCTATGTGTCTGCTACTGTAACGCTCCCCGAAGAGTATCTGGGGAAGGTGATAGAGCTCTGTGAAACCAACCGTGGCGAACAGAAGGAGCTTAATTTCTTCACTGCCCGCCAAGTCATCTTAAAATACGACATACCACTTGCCCAGCTTGTTGATGATTTCTTCGGCAAGCTGAAGGGTGCCACGAAGGGTTATGCAAGTCTTGACTATGAAGACGCCGGCTTCCGACGCAGCAGCGTCGTTAAGATGCAACTCCTCGTCAACAAAGAACCGGTGGATGCCGTAGCACGAGTTCTCCACACCTCACAGGTCGATAGACTAGGCCGGCAATGGGTGAAGAAGTTCAAGGAGCACGTCGACAGGCAAATGTTCGAGGTCATCATCCAAGCAGCTGTGGGGAAGCGTATCGTGGCGAGAGAAACGATCAAACCGTTCCGGAAAGACGTGTTGCAAAAGTTACATGCAGCTGATATTGGCAGAAAGAGAAAGTTGCTTGATAGGCAAAAGGAGGGGAGGAAGAAGCTGAAGGCTGTGGGAAACATTACGATCGATCACAAGGCGTTCCAGAAGTTCCTGGCTAAATAGGCCGAGGACAATACTGTAAATGTAAAACAGTGTGTTCCAAAGGACTGGTTCTCAAGTGGTTCATTAAGAAATTTGTTGTATGTCGAACTTAATACATGAATACTCCCTACTCCTTCCTGGCTTCTTTCGGGCTCTCCTCCGCGTGAAATGGGATGGATAATTACACCCAACAAATGGGTTCCTTGACACCTCATCGTGCTCGTGTCAATATTCTCCATTATTAGAAAAGCAGCTCCTCGACTATACACACTGACACACCTCCTTCGATCCAAGCTCAAAACTCAGCAAGCCCAAACAACGTCCACAAGTCCTCCTCCCCTGGTCGTCGCTCAGTGCAGGGACCTTTGAACCACTAGCTCGATATAAATACGGCTTCGCAATAGACTTCAGCGCGCTCCAACCAACACCATTCCTCATCTCCTCCCCATCACCAAACCTCCAGCAATCCACACACATCGCGCTCCACCCCTTCCTCCCAGTACACCCCCCGCACCGACCGCAGTTCCACGAGCATTTCCCACCTCCCCTCCTCTGCTTCGGCGTGGCACAAGCTGCACAAAGACCATGCTCTGAATCAATCTTCCGGCCTCTTTTCCATTGTCCTGATTTCATGGCATAGCGCACACATTTCCGGGGCCGCTGAATCTTATAATCCGCGTAATTCTGGAACGCGGATTCAGGCCGCGGATGCGGATAGATTGTCATGTGCTCAAAAGTATGCCACATCACACACTCCTGGCACAGATACGGCAGGTTGCGATCCCCTTTAAAGGTCCAGGTAGGAGGGTATTGTTGCAGCACGGATATCTTTTCGGGGGTGCTGGGCTGGAGGTGCTTTATGCGGACGAACCTGTTTAGCTGCTTGCAAGAGATCTTGAGGAAGACTGCACTGCTGTAGGGGAGATGAGAGGCGATGTTGAGTATTAGGTCACGGGGTAGCTTGAGGATGTTGGTACGCGATTTGGCTTGTGATTTTGGTCCGGGAGACGACCTAGGGCCCTGAATACTAGGTGCTCTGATATCACTGCCGAAGTAGCGGTACGGGCTTCTGCGGGATGAAATAGGATGAGAGGGTACTTTTCGGGCTTTGGTAGCCTTGACCGGTCGAGTGTCAGCGGGCCTCACAGGCTCATGCGAGGGTAGCTTTGTAACATTAATTTTTGAAATTGGAGGATTTACCACAGTCGGAAATGCACTGTGAGGCTCAGAGGTCCTGTAACCCCTGCCGGCCTTCAATGGATGTGACGTGCCAAACTTGATGCCCCGTACCCGCCCAATCTGTTTCCGAGTCGACGATGAGGCAGCTTGGGCAGGTACCAAGGGAGTTGTGTGAACGACTCTACTTCGAAAAGTCTGACCATCTTTCCTTTGGGTTTGAGAGAAGGGTACTCGTCTCCTTGAAGTAGTAGTAGTAGTAGTAGTAGTAGTAGTAACCGAGAAACCTCGGGTAGGAATTGATTCCCTAGCCTTGTTAGAGGCCAATATACTGTCTCTACGCCGGTTCGGTAAAGATCTCGTTCCGACAGCTCGAGATTTAACTGATCTAAGCTCGCTCACAGATATATGTATCGCTTTTTCTCCTTCCGGTATCACGGTAACGATATTCTGCGAGGCAGTGTGTCCACCCGGTCGGTTGGGAGTCTTGATCTTGGTCTTGGTCTTAGTCTTGGTCTGGGTCTGAGGTACCCGGTCGTCCAAAATCCGTCGCGAAGTGGTGGCATTGCTAGCTCCTGCAGACACTAAATGAACTCGTTGTATATAGGCGACAGTCTCACGTTCTGGAGTAGGTCTAGCATCTTTGGATTTTGGATCCTTCTTCTTCTTCTTCGATTGCTGTCCCTTGAACCATTTTTGAATCTGGCTCATACTTGGGGGTGCTAGCGGGACTTGTCTCTCGGCTGATGGTGGGGGGCTCTTGTAATTCTATGGCAGGCAGGGAAAGCTGCCAGATGTAGGACCCCTCGATGATTGGATCTACTACGGTAGCTAGACACTTCTGCTGTTTTGACGCCCCAGAAGTAGGTATCTAATAATACCATTTAGGGGAGGAAAGGCCACGGAAGGTTCTTATCATCGAGATGTGTTGCAGCACTGTTGGTAGGTACCAGTATGTTGGAAGTTGCGAGATAGGGATCACCCCTGCCCTCCGACGCGGGGTTAATAATATCAGCCGATCTCGATTTTCGGATACGATGCTCCATAACAAACAGACAAGCATGACTCCGTAGGATTCATATCCATGTGTTGTTTTGTAAGCAGCTGCAGCTGCAACCGTTATCCAGGTGGAACTTCAAGAGTTCCTGATAACCAATTTAGGAGAGAAAGATACTCGCTCATTTTCGGGACCTTGAATAGAAACCGCAAATCAAGTACAGTACGGTATTATCTTGGCTAGTGCTACTACATGTGCAATTAAATCGTACTGTCAGATCTAAAGGCTTCTGGCTAGGATTGTGGAAGATTTTCGAAGTGGAAATACGCCGAGACAGCTTGCCTCGCAGCCTCTAGCCCGAATGAAGAAATAGAAAAGACCCAAACAATTCCTTAGGTCGAGGCCAGATTGGCGACTTTGCTGAGCTTGTACGTAGCTCGCAAAGTGTGGAATGACTCCTCTCTTCCCTTTCTATTCTTACATGTGTCGACCTAGTGCTCTTGCTGTCGAGGAGCTCCCGTTCCTTATTTGAAACTATCCAGAAGCCTTCTTAGAAACATTAACATATGCTGGATGTTCAGACCTTATGAAGCAGAGGAGAGTATCAAATTGGTACAGCCGTAGCAGACGGAGCAGAACAAGTCGAGATCGTCGTATACGGCCCTTTACCCTTTGGCGGTCCCTCACCCGCAACCTGCTCCGCCTTCACAAGCACAGGAATTACTTGCCCAGTGCCTAGGCTGAAATTTCTATGTCCCAAAACTGAATACAATTAGTCTCCTCTCAATCCTCGCTGTTCGGGTTGCGTACCTCTCAAAATTGATCCAATAGCCCCCGAATGACTTGAAATGCTGATGTAAGTATTCTTGTCATTGGAGAACACATCCTCAAGCGCCTGCATAAGCCTCATATCCATGGCTTCATTCGTCTCCCTATGCTCTGCATCCCAGAGCGGATCGTCCTCCTTGAATCCTGCTTCGAATGGCCAATTTGGGTAGTTTTCACGAATGATACTCTTGCTACTTCTGCGATCGCAGGTATGCACACCGAGTTCTTCTCTGAACAATTCCTTGATGATAGGCACGAATTGGCGATCCTTAGTGAGATCCAGGCCAGAGAATGTGACGTTAGCTGTAGCGAGACAACGTAGGAGGGGACTTGTATAGTAGGATTCTGGGGTTGGGATGTTTTGGGAGGCGATCTGAGAACGCCAAAACGCGTTGGCTTTTTCAGCTTGTGCAATTCCCGCGGAGGTGAGCAGAGCGTCAGACCACTGTAACGAGTTAGTACGGCGGTTTCTGCAAGAAGCAAGAGCTAGAGAATGAAACAGCCTTCGGGATTCCAACACAGCAAAGTCAAGGAGTATAAGGGAAGAGAAATGCTGTGGTTACGGTAATGGTGCCATTGCCGTCTTTCAAAGACCAGTAACACTACCGAAGTTAACACGGGACATCATTGGGGTGGGGGAGACTCACATCCCAGTCATGTGTGCCATAGAAGGCTTCGGCGACGTTGTGATAACCCTCACCGTGACGACCCACTGGGCAGATTAGTTTGAGTGTGCTGAGAAGGGAGGCCCTGAGACTAACTGTAGAGAAGTTTGTATTGGACCTTTGGTTTGCTGTCATGATTGAGACGAGCTACTTCATTTCCAAATCGTTCCCACTGGCTTTTCTTGTGGTCGGGATCGAATTGCGAGTCCCCATGGTATGCGCGGTCTACAAGGCCGAAATTTGTGGTTGTCTAAGAGCCATGAGTGAGTGCGATTCAACGGAGCTCACGGTACTCACATAGTCAAAGCCACGGTCTTCTGTGATGGGATTGTCTTGCTGAAAATAACCCGTGACTGTGGAAAATGCGGTATATTCAGGGGTAGGATTTGGTGACTCGGCCATCATCATCCAGAGAGCTACGACAATGGTTAAGAAGAACAAGAAAGGCCTACACAAGAGGAGGTGAGTTTTGCATTTTCCAATGTCCGTCTTTTCGGGGTTGACTTACACAAGATAGATAGCTCTGAAGATGTGTATGCGTCTGGTTCCTTTGCCTCTCTTGCGAGCGAAAACGTGACGAGATGCTTGTTTGGGTGGTCCGGCCATGTGTTACGAAGGGTTGGGTTAAAGTGATGCATTAGTGGTACAGTACTGTACAAGCAAGTGCGTGAGATTTAGGAAATTGCACCCAGTGAAGTCATGGGACTAAGTCATTTTGCTACGTTACCTGTGAATAAGATATAAATAAGGTTAAGTAATGTATAAGTAATAAATATTATAAACCACCAGAACCTGAAGCCCTCCTTTACCCGGAAAGCTTACCTACCTACCTAGGAACAATAAACAGAACCCGAGGCAAGGGAGTATGGTGATCACGTGCCGATGCCAGCCCAGCGGGAAATGATAATGACGTAGACGTAGCTAGCCGTCCAAGCCCCGTTTTACTTCGTAGCTCCAAGCTCCAAGTCGCCTCAATTACTTCCCCACATTCCAATGCAAAACCACAGCAACGGTTGAATACAATAAGACTATGTAATATACCTAGACACGTGTACACATTCATGAAAAGAATCAATCAGTGAGGAGGAGGAGGAGGAGGAGGAGGAGGAGGAGGAGAAAAGAG
>NW_022157397.1:0-21724 GCF_007821495.1 Lachnellula hyalina
GGGATATCTATCCTAATAGGAAATAAAGGAAGGAAGAAAGAAAGAAAAAAAGCCCTGATATGATAACCTACTTCTACCATATACATATGTATCCCAAAACTCTTCATATCATGCTATGCCTTCGTCCCAGCGAGAAGCATCTACCACCAATCACCCTGCGCATGCATAGCAGCAGCCACCTTGACAAACCCCGCAATATTACTCCCAGCAACCAGCGAAGGAAACTCCCCCTCACCACCCTTGACATACTTTTGCGCAGTCTGCAACCCGATCTTGAAGGCCTCCTCCATGATCCCCTTGAGCTTCTCATCCACCTCCTCGCTCGACCAGCTCATCCGCTGCGAATTCTGCGCCATCTCTAACCCGGACACTGCTACTCCCCCCGCGTTGGCTGCCTTGCCCGGCGCGTACCAGATGGCCTTGTCCTTGTGCGACTTGCGGTGGGCCTCGAATACGTCAATCGCTTCTTGCGTGCAGCCCATGTTCGAGCCCTCGGCGATGAAGCGCGCGCCGCTGTTTACGAGGGCCTCTGCCTCTTCCTTGGACACCTCATTCTGCGTCGCGCACGGCAGTGCGACGTCCACCTTGACGTGCGTCCATGGGCGCGCGCCGTCGATATACTTGTGTGCGCTTTTCAGCTCGGTCAGCGATTGACGCTTTACTTTCAGCGCGGCGATGGCGTGGATTTCAGAGGGCGAGATGGAGCTTCCGATTATGCTGCCTTTGGAGTCCGAGAGGGATACGACTGTTGCGCCCAGCTCGATCGCTTTTAGGGCTGCGTATTGCGCGACGTTGCCCGAGCCGGAAATGGCTACTGTTTTTCCTTTGAAGGAGCCTTGGCCTGCGTGGGCTATCATGTGGTTTACGTACTGTGTAGATGTCAGTTGAGTTACAGTGCTTACTTGTACCAACGCAACGCAACAACTGAAAGACTCACGTAAACCAATCCATATCCCGTAGCCTCAGGTCTAATCAAGCTCCCACCCCACGATCCTCCCTTTCCAGTCAACACTCCCTCCCACTTCTTCGTCTCCGCCTTGTAAGCACCAAACAACCATCCGATCTCCCGAGGCGAAACACCAATGTCACCAGCTGGAATGTCGGTATCAGCGCCGATGTGCTTGGACAACTCGCGCATGAACGACACGCAGAACTTGCGGATCTCGTTGTCGGATTTGCCTTTTGGGTCGAAGTCGGCACCACCTTTACCACCGCCGATGTTTACTGTTGATCGTATTATTAGTAACTAATCCACATGGAAGGAGAGGAGAGGGGCGGTATCACGTGTTCAGAAGCAAGCAACTTACGTCCGGTCAAGGCATTCTTAAAGATCTGCTCGAAGCCCAGGAACTTGAGCACACTCAAGTTAACGGTAGGATGGAATCTCAATCCTCCCTTGTAAGGACCCAGTGCACTGTTGAACTGGACTCTGTAGCCGCGGTTGACCTGTACTTGGTTCTTGTCGTCTTCCCAGACAACGCGGAACTGGATGATGCGTTCGGGGATCGAGGCGATTTGTAGGGCTTTTCTGTATTCCGGTTGTTGTTCGAAGAGGGACGAGTTTTCGAGGGTTGAGGCCAGCTCTAGGGGATGAGGTCAGTCTGAGTTGCGGTGGGGCAGAAGAGGGGAGGGAGGGGAAGGGAAGGGATGAGATGGTTCAGGACATACCTTTGTAGGCCTGTTCGAACTCGGGCTCGGAGGGAAGGTTTGACATGTTTGCTATGGTCGGTCTGTCTTTGTGTGTAATGAAGCAATTGGGTATTAAGTCTGCAAGTAAGTGTAGAATATAAGGTATGAGATGGTATTTTGTAACAGAAGAAAGTGGTCTGAAGAGCAGGACCGAGGGGAAGAGGACCTTTTATGGATGGATACCTTAGGGTGTTTAGTAGGTAGTGGGGGAGCTTGAAGCTTGGATGGGATGATATGAGCTAGCTAGGCACCTCGAGCTGCTTGATGCAAGGAGGAGAGAAGAGAAGAGAAAATGGGAAAATGGGGAGTGAGTGTGTTTCTTAGCTTTACTACTCAGCACTCAGTCTCAAACTCTCTCCCTCATACCGGGGATTTCTTTCTCTCTCTCTCTCTCTCTCTCTCTCTCTCTTCCCCCCCCTAGTATGAAGTTCCTCAGCCCAGCCAGCGCCGCAATCGGTGGTAGGACGCCTCATCGACCTACCCTGTCCTGCCCCACGTCCAGACCAGACTATTACGGCCATCTTCACTCTTACTTGTTCTCACTGAATCTCACATCCTGTCAATCTCTCCTCGGTACATGTGGCAGCCTCTTTATTTGATAAAACCCCAATGTCACCCATCTTATCGTCCGACGCTGATTCGTCAATGGCTAGTGAGATGCAGCGAGATGCAGTGAGGTGCGATCCGATACCGTGCCCCCCCGAGCCCCCGTACTGTACCACATTATTTAGCGTCGTCCTGCCTGTGAGCTCTCCCTGTAAACCCCCCGTACTTGCATGAGCTCACCCCGCGGAAGTCCTCTCCGCTTTCCTCCGAGTGAGACGAGTGACAGCAAAAATCGACTCTTTTTTTCTCTCTCTCCCTCCATCTACTCCTCTGCTCTGCTCCGAGATACAACGTGAAAATCTTTTCGTAACATGCGAGCATCCCCACACACTCCCGTACTGTCATGCGGTGGTCTGCGTTTTCAAGGCGGCGCCGAAATCGGATGAGAGAAGAGAGACGAACGAGGCTTGAAGATTTTTCATCCACCTCAGCCTTGTCCTCGTCTCGCATTCCCCGCTCTCCTACTCGGTGATCTTTTCGTATCCCATTTCTATTACTTGCATTGCGTATGTGGAATGTATGCGCGATTGAAAAGGTGTTTCTATGCTTCCTTCCTCCTCCTTCCTCCTCCTTCCCTTACTGTAGTCACGACCTTCACGTTGAAAGCTGAAAGCCCATCTCTGTTCTTCTTCTGGGCACAGCCTTGTGCTAATACCCGGTCCCATCGACTGCGCATACTTTATGAGAAAGAAAGAAGGGCAGGTAAGTGTACTTCTTGTTGCAATTCATCCACAAATGTTGTATTTTACTCAGATGGCTATCATATGGTCATTATATAGGTAGGTACTCTACACAGCACCGTGCCCTCCTCGTCCGCAGACAATATGCCCCCGGCTTCTATCCCACCTAGTAAGACATTACCATTGCCTCGTACCCCTCTCCTCTCAAAGCATACTCGACCAGCATCCCCGGATCAGCTTCCACCCTATCTGTACACGCCCTCAAAAACGCTGCCCTCTTCTCTATTGCCTCATACCCGTATGTCCAGTCCTTGAACCACGGATTGTTTATCAAGTCCCCTGCCGGCCATTCGTCATGCTCCTGAAGATATTGTTTCCAAATCCCGTACATCTCTCTCCTCGCCTCATCACTCATCTTCCCAATCTCCCCCACACTAGGTACTTGTCTCCACAGCTGGGATTCCTCTCGCGCCCTCCTATAAACATACTTCCACGAGAACTCCTTGTTCTCACGTTCCAGATGACCCACGTAGCGCCAGCCATCTACAAGGCAATATTCAAGCCACTTAACCTCCGACCCTGCCAGCGTCTTCCACAACCCCACCAATTGCCTCCCCAGCTCTTGTTCTCCCTCAGCAGCCGCAACGCAACCATTACATCTCCATTCCTCAACCTTGGCATCCCAGTCCCCTACATCCCACGCCGGCGCGTCTCGAGGCCGGGATTTTGGCATCCGCGGCTGTCTGAACGCTGCGAATTCCTGCCAGCGTTCGCAGCCCGGACAGCGCGTTGTGTATAGACACCAGGGCTGGCAATCGATCAGATACTCACGGTACATCCTGCGTCTGGCTGGAAAGTCCCCCGTGTAGGGGAACAAGCCGGGGAAAAAGCGCTCAGATGCATCATGGTACGTAAACACCTGCCGGCTTTTGATTACGGGCACAGTGGTCCCTACGTTCTGATTGCAATTGCCATTTTGCCGACGCCAGCCCCGGGTAAGGTTGAAGTTTTGGGCCCAGAAGCCGCTTTGGAATTTGCATTCGTTGCACGTTCGCCGGTGGCGGCATGTACCGATATTACACTCTTCCTTGAGTTCTGGTGTAGGCGCGAAGACGAGAGGGTGCTCTCGTGCCATCCACTTCTCAAATCGGTCGTTTGCCAAATCCCCTTGTCTTTTCAGACCTTGTGCTTTCGCATCGCCGCTCGTCCAGCTGCATAGCTGCTTCCCGGCTCGAGACTCGGGCGGTGGCTTGCGGAAGCGCAGACGCAGGAGAGCATGGTTGTCAAACTTTGTGTGGGGGAGGATTTTCAGGCACCGTGTACATGCATATCGGACGGCTGGCGGGAAGACTTTGAGCAGATCGAGGGTCACTTCACCGCCATTCTTTGGCAGGCATTCTATTTCCAGCAGGCGCCCGACGAAATGGCGGCGTTGGGCATTTATCAGGTCTCGAAAGAGTTGAGCGGTTTGGGCAAGTGAGATGAGAGAGGTGAAGTCGAGGTATGGGATGATTAGGATTTGAATGTCTACTGGTAGTAATAGCAGATGTGACATGGACTTTGAGCTAGGCGACATGACTTTTCACAGTGTCAAGTTGATCGAAAAGTAGAACAAACATCATCAGAAGTTCAGGTAAATGAGAACGAGTAATTGTCCTTTAAATGATCTGGTCGAAGCAAGCTTGCTAGAGTGCTAATAGTGCGGAGAAGGTGGCTGAGCTCAAAGATCGGTCAACAGTCATCGTGGCTGTGTTGTATTGTGAAGGATTGTTATACTCCATGCGGAGGTACAGGGTCATTACGTGAACCTACCCCATAGCCTTACCAAACCCCTGGTGCTCGTGCTCGTCTAATCAAGAGGCAAAGATGGACTTCACTTCACTTCTATAGCAGGAGTGATACTTCTTTCCTCCTAGATATTTTGCCTTTGTATAATAAAAAGGGTTATCGACAGAAATGATGAACTATAAATATGTTCAACTATTTGCTACAGCTATTTGATTCGCTATTAGTTTGAAATTCCCTTTCTTTATACTAGTCTCTATCATATTTAGTACCTTATGAAAGTCTACCTTATGGACGGGCTGATAACCCTATGACCCACTTTTATAGGGACAACCTTATCTTACAGCATCCAACCATCTTCTATTCATCTCTCCTCTATATAGAGTACTTGAAACATTCATACCTACCCAGAGTCAGGTGCAGCTTTCCCATCTTCGTGTCTAGGACGGCATATCTACCTCTTCCTCTACCCCTGCAATGTCTTTATCGTCTCTCCCACCCTTCCAAATCCACCCCCCTCTCCTCAACTCTTCCAACCCCTGGGCAACTACAGAAGCAGACCTCGCAGCTCTGTATTCCTGCCCTTATACAGGCGCCGTCACAATCCGCACCTCTCTCTGGTCTAGCTTCGCCCAGCACTCGTCGACACATCAATACACTTTTTTCTCTAGCACTCGTGGCCATGCGACAGCGGCTGTCGATACTAGCGGTGCTGAAGGACGGGGTGAAGTAAGGGCCTTGGAGGGGAATAGCCTTAATACGCTTGGTTATAGTCCGATCCCTTTTGAATCTTATATGGAAATGTTGGTCCGTATGAACGATGCTGGGATTCTTATTAATCCAGTTCCGAAGCCGTTTATTGTTTCCGTGACCGGTACAACCGAGGAAGTTGGTCGTTGTACGCAATGCCCCCACCAATTTTTCCTCTCTAAGCCTTTCTAGCTGTCTCGAGAATTCCGTCCTGCTAGAATTGTTGATTAAATGTAAAAACTGACTTGGCTTTGCCTGCTTGCTACAGGCTATACATTCATGGCAAAGACATTACATGAGCGAAAGGCACCGGGATTGCAACTCATGATGGAGATTAATCTTTCCTGCCCGAATATTCCTGATAAGCCTCCCCCAGCTTATGACTCGAGATCTTTAGCTGAGTATGCAATCAATTTCTTTTAAAAATGAAAAATGTAGTACCATGGAAAAATGCCCCATGATCCGAGTCCCGAGATACTAAAGCCCATGCACAAACTCCAACTCATGCAGTGCTAACTCCGGGACCTCTAGATATATACTCGCTATCGGAAAAGCAAAATCACTAGCTCAATCCACAAATCACCCATCCCTACACGTCGGGATAAAAACACCACCATACACCTACCCCGACCAATTCCACGCGCTGATCGAGGCGCTAGAAGCTTCAGAAACCCTTGAGAGCTCGAGGTGTCCCATTTCATTCATCACTGCTACGAATACACTAGGTTCATGTCTGGTGCTCCGCGCAGACGGCAAGCCGGCGCTAGGCTCAGCCAATGGAGAGGGAATCGGTGGCATGGCCGGAGAGGCTCTTCATCCGCTGGCGCTGGGTAATGTGAAGACGATTCGGGGTATGCTAGATGCTTCCCGGCATGGAAGAATACGGGAAATTGCTATCATTGGTACGTGAACTTACTATCTCGTCCGAGTATCTCATTTATGTTTCCACATTTTTATCTGTTTACTTAATATGCTCTCTTGAATGTCTTTGGAGTTATGTCTGGGATGGTGGAGAAGAAGTTTCCAGATTGAATTACTGATTGGCTTACAATTGGACGATACTGATGCTACAATCTTACAGGAATAGGCGGAGTGAGTGACGCTGCGGGGTTTGCTAGGATGAGAAGCGTAGGAGCTGCAGCCGTAGGCGTGGGGACTGCGTTTGGCCGAGAGGGGATTGAGGTTTTTAAAAAGATAACGGAAGGTGTGCAACTCTGATCGGAGAAGGGATTTCGAGATGAGAAATCATAATACCTTTACCTATTGCTATGGTACTTGTTTGCATTGGGTGCCCGATAGCTTTCAGATCGCACTAGAAGCATAGAGGATCTTGTGGCGGCAGTTTGCGAAACGAATGAGAATTTAGTGTAGAAAGGAATTAGCGAGCGAAGTTGCAAATTATTGATTCTCTTGGAAACACCGGCCTTGGCTTGAGCTAGTAGGGGAAGTTAAGAAGTACGGGATAGGCTATAGCTACGAGGGTCATCCTTTAAGGAAGCTGTCCTAGCAAAGGCTTTTCTCCTAGATGAGATTAAATGAAGAGAAGCTTCAGCGTGCTCAAGGCAGTCTAACGCTAAGCCTTCTTGATATCAGCAATGGTATGAACTCTATAACCTCACTTGACCTGCCAAAACGGTGTCTTTCACTAGATTATCCCCACGATCCATTCCGCAGCATTAACAGCGCAGACCGCAAACGAGCCCGTCAAAAAGAATTGGTATTACCAGAGTTAATAAAATCAACAACGAAATGAGTAAGTTGAAAAAGACAGTATTTGCCAGCTTTGGTTAAGTTTGTACCTAAGTTTGAGTTCAAAGGGGCCCGATCCACAATGACATTCACGTGCAATACGTACTAATAGGCCGGAAGAAAAAAGGACTGATGGCATGACCAGCATGTAAAGTCAGAATCGAATATGATTAATGGTTATATTAACCATATAAACGCACTAAATAATAGCCAATGTGCGTAATTATGCCCGTTCCTCTATTTTGCCACCAACACACTTCTAGGCAAAACCTCGACGCCTTTTGTTCCACCCAAGCTACCTTGTCACTCATACTGTGCTACTCCATCTATGAAGCAGCCATAACCATAGGCCCAGCAACAGTAATAGCATCAGTCAACACGCCAGTATCGGGCGCAGCATTGGCCAAGTTGACATAAGTTAGACCTGCCAGGTCCTGCGGGATAGTACAAGCTCCATTCGCAAAAGGCACAAAGGCCGTTCCACCAGCTAAACCTCCATTCGTGAACGCGCAGAACGTCGCACCGGTCGAAGCGGTACTATTCAACGCAAGGCTCTGACCTGCCGCAAACTTCGCCGTTGCACCTGCACCACCAGCCATCGTTAACGCGGGGAATGCAGTGACGGCTAGATTGGAACCGCTTGGACACGCGGAAATAAACCCTGCTGCCAGCGTGAATACGTTGCGGACGCCGAGGGGTGTGTCGAAGGGTGAGGGTATGGCGGCTGCTTTTGATGCAACGCGGATGAAGGTTTGGTGACGGGCTTCGATTGTGACGATTGATGCGGCGACGGAGAGGATTGCTGGGGACTTGAGAAGTGGTGCAGCGCCAAGATATCTATGTTGTGTTAGTCTTTTCTTTTCATCATAAATAAAATTGACAATGAAGAGGAACGTACGCGGAAACTCCCACATTCTCCAAGATACTGGCTGTGGCGACCATGCTCGCAGCATCTGTAAGTCCGAAATTGTATGTGCAAGGAGCTACTGGCTTGCTTCCTGTTGCTGCAATGGCGCTTAATAATGTCGTGACGTGTACTTGCTCAGTTCCTCCTATCGACTTCAAGTTCGTGATGTCTGCTGACTGAAGACCTAATGCCGCGAAATCAGAGTCGGCGAATTTCGAAAACCCTTCCTGGTAAAATGCTGTCTCGAGGAATTCCAAAGTGAGGGCACTGAAAAACATTAGCACGCTCTGCTCTCTTGACTCTTGACTCAACTCACAACTGAAGAATGTCCGTATCTGTGATTCCATCTGGTAGACCTGTCGCAGGGTTCTGTCTCTCGACCAAATTGAACATTTTCAACAGTCGAGGACTAAGCTTTGGCATCGCCGGCAAAGCAGAAGTAAATGTCACCATCCCAATAGCCACAACCCCTAACGCCTTTCTTATGCTAGGCATCTCGATGTATCTGTGTGTAATATCGATTCGAACGAGTCTTTTCTTTTGTAGTATCGTGTAATGGAAGAATGTATATATATGGACAAGGCCAGCCTGATCAATTATAACGAGAGAAAATTATAAGAATATTAGACGTGACCAAGAATTAACAAAAGGAGTGAGAGCGATTGTCTTGTGAAAGCAAACCAGCGCTTCAATGGGTATCGTAAGAACAAAAGCAACGAAAGTAGGTGGTGGTGGTGGTAAGTCGGTCTAAACATGGAGCGAGAGAAGGTTAATAAAGAGGAGGCCTAGCCTCGGAAACCCTGGGTAGTTCACGGGACAGAGCTTGACCGAGGAGGATGTATGCTTAGCTACAGTAAGCTTAAAAACAAAGTCTTGGCTAGGAAGACTCATCATCCGAAGAGATCAGACAGCGGACAACCTTATTGGAAGCTGGAACCAGCTGCTAGGGAATATACAATGCAGCCAATAAGAGGCCACTCAAGGGCATAAATATAAGCACACAAGATCCACATGCGGCCATTAAAAGAAAACTTCACGCAGTGGCATAATGGTAGTTGTGATATCCGTCGCTTACTTGGAACAGGGGAGGGAGCAAGACAAGGGGGCTCGTCTCAGCCGCGTTTGAGAACAGGCCTTAAAACCCGCCCTCGCCTGAAGTTCAACATTGGACGAACATCAATTGTCCAAAATCAGATAAATGGTCATGAAATCCCACTCCATCTAGCTCTGCCAAGATAGCCAAGGCGTACGGAAGATCCAGCTGCCGTCGGACTCGACACTTGCTGTCGCATCCAACGCGGAATATGCGCCATGTTTCATTTCGTCCCGTGAGCACTCCTTACTGATCATGCTAATGCCACTCAGATAAGACCAAGGCCGAGGACTCACTACCGCAGCAGGTCTGGTCAATGAAAAGAACGGCGAAATCTTATCTCATCCAAAGTCGTCCTAGGTTGAGTATATACTTCAACACATGTCCACTTCCACACAAGTAAATGTAAATTCAGGCACTTTTCCATACAGTATTAAGACTGCGCCTTGTGTAATATGTGATTCACGCTAAGAACTATAAATGCAACCGCTCAAGTAAAGAAATACACAGTGAGCAAGCCATTGATATGTTCGCAATGCCTATCTCCCCTCCCCGCCAATGGGTGCAAGCACAGACTTTTCCCTCGCCAGCATCCCCATCACGACTATTTCAGGTACAATCTTACACAAATGAAAAATTAATTCTACCGGTATCCTTCCCCATGTTGCCCGTCAACATTCCTCCCATTCTACAACATTTCCGACGACTGCACGGATTCTGATGAGGAATCTGCTCCACGGGTTTGATACTTCCGACAATCCGCGGTCAAAGTAAGTGGCGATGTAATTGCTTGGTAATCTCTCAAAGGGCGTAGGGATTAAGAGAGCGGATGGTGAGGCATCTATAGACATGTTAGCAATAGCAATTTGAATGGCCTAAAGTGACTTACGGAGGGCTCTTTGTGAGATCGGTCTTCAGAATCACGGGGACTCTAGTCATCTCCTTGACATCCTGAATGTACTCCCCATTCTCTTCTCGGAGGGTGAAGAGCTTTAGGTATTTCTCCCTGAGGCTCAATTTGGCATCGATAGACTCGCTGGTTGGGACCTTGGACTCCGATCGAGTGCGGTGAAGGTTGCCGGTAGCAGTAAGAGAGTTCCTGGTAGGAGATGGAGGAACGCTCTGAGTTGGGCGTTCAGCAAGTGAAACACCAGCCAGACTCTCGGCGACATCGGAAGCATCATCCTCATCATCGAAGAGGGCATCGACATCATCTGTCGATATCGTACCGGTCTCCATTTGCTTGCGCTGAGCCTCCTCGTGCTCTTTCTTGGCGCGTTCTGCGACGGCAGCTTGCTTTGCTGCAGCGGCAGCATTGGTCATCCGTTGAGATGCACCAGCCCTGGGGCGTTCATCTTCGGGGACGTATGCTGATGAGGGCACACCTTTCTCCCAGTACAACTCCAGAATGCGATCATTCTTGCGGAACTCTGCCTTCTTCAGTGGCAGCTGATCGCAGTGAACTCGCTTCTCGAAACCATACTCAGGGATAAGGACATCAAAGGCAGAATCGTAAACACAGATGACGATTCCTTCACTGATGAGCTCACCACCAGCATCTTCTCGCTTCTTGTCCATAATTCTGCAAGACTCGATGTGGACACTTTGCTCCTGGGCATTCTGCGAGGAATCCTTCTTCGTATTGCACGACTCGGTAGTCTTGACGAGAGTCTCGAGGTCTTCGGTATACTCGATCTTGCCCTCGGAAAGGACAGCCTCGAGTTGGCGATGAACGACCAGATCGGCATAGCGCCGGGATGGGTTGGTGAAGTGAGTGTAGAGGGGAACATTCAGAGAATAGTGAGGGTAAAGATGTGGCGGGGTCTTGCCAGCGATGAGATATCTGGCTCGGTGCATAGTCTTGACTAGGAGGGTTTCCATACCCTTTCGGATATTAGTATCATCCACCTTGAACAAGCTGTTTTGCAGAGTTCCACTGCTGGTCGTATCAATCTCGTAGCCAATCTTGTTCATCCGATCGGCAAAGGTTTGAAGTCGACGAGGGTTTGGAGGCCCTTGGCGGCGGAGGAGTGCCTTCTCAGGCAAGCCCTTCGAGATCTTCTGCGCAACGTAGGCATTGGCCTTGTGCATCAGTTCTTCAATCAACTCATGCGATGGGGTAGAGTCAAAAATGTTATGCTCGACTGGGACATTCTCGTCGTCGAGCTGGTAAATGAGTCTCAGGGGTGCAATGGTCTCACCGTCGGTTCCGAGACGTTGTTCGCGGAATTTCTGCGCAACAGCCTGCAACGAGTTAGTAAATGGGAACACCCTGAGGCTTTTCGACTTACATGAAGGATTTGAATATCCTTGACCTCGGCTCCTTCGAGCTTGGTATCAGTGTATCCGGCCAGAATCGCATCAACATCCTTGTAGCTCAGCTTCCCAGAGCTCTTGATGATGGATTTTCCTACCCATGTCTCGTCATCGGAGACAGTACCAGTGGTAGCGTTCACCTTGAAGACAACACTGACAGTTAATCGCTCTTGACCGGGTGTTAGGGAGCAAATCTCAGTAGAGATCTTTGGTGGCAGCATCGCGCAGGCTCTGTTCATCAAGTACACAGCTGTACCCCGCTTCTTGGCCTCGCGATCAACAAGGGAGTTTGCCTTGATGAAGTGGGCAACATCGGCGATGTGGATACCAATTTCGAACTTGCCATCATCTTGAGTCTTGACGTGAATGGCATCATCCAGCTCGTTGGCACCGTTGGGATCGATGGTAAAGGTTTTTTCTTCACGGAAATCTCGGCGAGCAGCAATGGCAGTCTCGTCTTCCTTGGCAAGAGACCAGTCGTCCAGACCTACACTTCGAGTGACAGCATCCGAGAATTCATCAGAAGCAAAGTTGTTGTCTCTGAGTAGAGCATCGGTTTCGACCTTCAACTCACCCATCTTTCCAAGCTGCTCAACCAAAGTACCGAAAGGATGAAGAGAGGTTATTGGCCATCTCTTGATACAAGCAACGAAGATTCTGTCGGCGTAGTCCATGTGTTTCTCGACAAAGTCACGAGGAGCTTGCTCGGTGGGAATTGCTATCAGTGGAACTCTCTTATCAGTTGGCTTAAACCAGACAATCTTGGGTTTGTCTTGCTGTCTGGAATCTTGGTGGCGGTTGTTGTTGCCATCACGAGCCTGGCGTTCAGCCTCTTGCTTCTCCTTGGTAGCCTGGCTACTGGGGCGAAGCAGGCCAAGGGTACCAGAGAACATCTGGCCAGCGACACGTTCAACGACTGCAACAATGTGACCAGCATACAGAGGCTTTTGCTCATCGTTGACCTCTTCTTCCTCAACCAAGAGCAGACTCTGTCCTTCGACTTCAACATCATCATTCTTCTTTTGAGTCGGGCGCTGTCTTAAGCTGCCACGTCTGCGGATCGTACCCTCGCCAGTACTGGGCTGATCATCGCCATTGGTCGAGTTGTCACGGTGCGACTGGTTGTTATTGCCATTTGTTGATCCACCGCCTCTGGTATCAGTAATATCCTTGCGCTTCTTCTTCTCTTCTTTCTCGCGCTTCTGACCCCAAACCTCATCCACGTCAAGGAGTTCTACGGCAACAAGGTCACCTTCGAGAGCACGGTTGCGGTCTTTGCTTCCACAAATGAAAATATCTGCATCGAGAAGACCATCTTGAGTTGTCACATAGGCATCACTTCTGTTCTTCTTATTGACACGGAGAATACCAGAGACAAGTTGGCCATCACCGAGGAGAGCAGGGAGTGTCGCTTGTGGTAGGTAAGGGGTAAAAAGAGTCTTGCGCTGCTGCTGTTGCTGCTGTGCAGAGAGCTGAGGAGCGTGTTGGCTACCTTGAAGTCCAACATGTCCATTCATCTGAGTAGCCTGAATCTGTGCTTGGAGCTGGTGCATCTGAAGGGGATTCAATGTTTGGCCAGGGTACATATGCTGTGGGATGAGAGCCATCTGGGCTTGGGGCAATCCAGGTATTGGAGGCTGAGCGCCATACTGAAAGTTGCCAATATTGTTGATAGATTGGTTCATGGAGGGGCGATTACGGTGTCCAGGCTGGAAACCGCCCTGTGGCTGCCCCTGGCCTTGGAAATTGCCCATTGGACCTTGCTGATCCTGTGGCACCTGGCCTTGTGGGGGCTGGTTTCTCCAGTTGCCCTCAAAGTTGCGTGACGAGCTTCTGTTGTGGCCTGTAGAGCTTCCGCGTCTCTGGAAGTCATTGCCTTGTCCTTGTACTTGTCCTTGGGCACTTGCGCCGGCATCAGGTGTAGCTTGCATTGGGGGGAATTGGAATGAGCCGCCACCGCGCATGGAAGAACCACCTCTATTGTTCGCTCCCACGGCCATGCTCTGGCTTCGACCATGACCACTTCCTCGCGCACGAAGATTTGCACCTGAGACGACATGGTTTCCCACTAACGGACTCTGCGCGGTATTCTTATCTTCGCCAGATGGACTTTCGGTGCGCTCGGCAGATGTTGGTGTGCCACCGGTTGTGCCTGGAATTGGAAATTGGAATCCTGAGGTGGTTCGTTTTTGTTGTGCTAATTCTGCTGCCTTCTTGGCCTCAGGTAAGGCAAGAGAGTGGCGACGTTGATGGCCGCCACCGGGAGGTCCGCCCCCACGACCTCCGCGGACAGAACTCGCATCTCGGTTGTGTCCTCCAAAATCTCCGAAAGAAGCGCCCGCTGCCCCGGAGGATGGAGCTGGTGGTGGACCCATGCCCATGTTGGGCAGTGCCGATTGATTACGACGATGTGATAGGGGTTGTGTAGGAGCGCCCATGGGAGCATTCATCTGGGGCTGCTGTTGCTGCATCTGGTTGGGGAACTGGTATGCGCTTTGGGGGGACAGGTTCTGCATCTGGGGCTGAATGGGGTTATACCCTCCACCAGGAGCCAGATGCTGGGTTGGTGGGATCATGCCCATGTTGACATATTGCTGGTGGGTAGCTTGGATTTGCTGCTGCTGTTGTTGAAGCAGCTCGATCTGTTGTTGTATGGCGAGCTGTTCCACTATCGGAGGATGTATGTTAGCATAGTGATTATTGACTTGGTATCCGATGACGACAGATGAAGAGATAGATAGAGACTTACTCCCAGGCGACGAGAACATGCTCATCAAAGGCGTCAGTTCAGACGGGCTTCTTCGGTGGGCAATGTGTAGTCTGCGGCCAGTTGGGCCCGGCACACCACCCTGAGGTGGTGGTTGAGGTTGATTCTGTTGGTGCTCCATGACGGAGTAGCACGTCGAGTGCGGATTTTATGGTTTGGTGGGTATATCTGGTATGGCTTGGCTGGTTGTTGCGTTGCGTAGTGCAATTCGAAGGACTGTTTCCGCGATCGAATTCAAAGGAGGGCGAAAGGAGAGGATGTGAAGGAGGATCAAGGATAGAAGGAGTGCTTCTCGACGATTCGAGGATGTGGAGGAGGGAATGTGGTGGTGGTGGTGGTGGAGGAGGAGTTGAGGAGGAGAGGAGATGTTGTATTGACTAACGATAGAGGTGTTTGGCCTGAGTTCGTTTGGGCCGAGTTCAAGTTGCGTTGCGTTGCACTTGCACACTTCCCGGCTTGGGATTGGACGTAGGATGCATGCGGTTAGATGGTATACGAGACACGTGACTGATCTGCAGTAATAAGGCGATAGTTTGAGGTCTAAATGGGTACTCTGAGGTACTTTAGCTATGTAATTATGACCTTTCATCTAAATCAAATACAAGGGAATTATAACATATAACAGTAGTATCCGTGTGAATGCATGTTACTACTTGTATATACCTCACAGCATCCACAACCCCTTTTCGTCTGTTCATTAAGAAGCGCAGTGTCATTCTGTCATCCTGCAGCTTGGCAGCTCCACCCGCAGTTGATGTTTCACCGCCCGCCCATTCAGACAAGCTTTCAATGGCAGAATAATGGAATGCTTGTATGGTATGCAATACGTGACAGAAGTATCAAGAATCGCAACCTCAAAGGAAACTCGACCTCTTGTCGCCAACACAACATCGCCACCATTTCAATGCCAAATCAAGGTTAATAATATGGGAGACCAAACCTCTCACGATGATCTGCCGTCATTGCTGAGGAGGAGCCATATTCATGAAGGGCACGACTACGACTACAATACCCGCTTCGAGAATCGCAACAGCGAAGATGTGCACCGAGATGCCCTTGCAACAGCTCACATTGAACGAGAGCGAGTGCGCGAAATTGCTATAGAAGCATTATCACTATACGAGTTGACCCAGGAGCAACAGCGGCTACGGCAAAAGACTGAGCAAGAGGAGCAACGCGTCAATCTCGAGCATGAACGCGCCGTGGAACTGGTGCGCATTCGAGAACTCGAGAACAAGGCCCGACAGATCCCAAAACTCCCACCAAGACTTCCTACTCCTCCACCACCTCCTGCTCCATCTGCTCCGATTCAGAAGCCTGCGCCAATAATAAATCCCCCGGCAGCTCCAACCCCTCCAGTTCAAGCCCCTCCATCGCAAGCAGCCCAACAGCAACAGCAACCTCAAACTCAAACCCAACCAACTCCGGCGAATCCGAATCCGAATCCTTTCGCAACACAACCTCCTCCAGCTTCACGGCTTGCGCAAACCCCTCAATTCCAGGCCCCGGCACCCCAGAAACCTCCACAACCTCAGAATCATGTTACAGCTCCAACCTCGAATGCCACCGCGCCATCGCACGTATTTCCAGGCCTCGAGCGATATCTTGAAATTCACAAGAACCTCAAAAACCTACGCCTTTTCATTACCAATGCTGGAAAGGCTGACAAAGCCCTCAAGACGAAGACTGGCGAAATGAGGAGGGCACTTAGACAATCAATCGGGCAGCTGACTTCAGAGAAAGGGGCCAATAGAATTCCCGTAAGTGCGCCCATTCTAAATGCAAATTCCTACTGACCATTTCTATAGCTTAATAAAATCGTGGATATACTACGAGCGGCATTGACCACCCACCCAAGTCCTCCTGTCGATCCAAGCACCTTTATGATTAAAACACCCGAACCAGATGACCAAGCAACACACAACGGTGATTCTTTACCCACCCTCTTCATTTACCTTCTCAACGTCTTTTGCAAGGCCATTATTACCCAATTCATCGAAGAAGCTGGCGTTGCTCCCAAAGCCGCAGACCCAGTTGGTGTGATTGCCATATCAGTATTCTCAAATCCGCAGTTCCAATGGAGAAATCGGCCACTGATAGACATTCTAATTGCGAAGATGCGAGTTGTGTGTCCGGTCCTGTTTGGTATTCGAGGGAGCGAAAAGACGGAAGAGGGTCGTGCGAGACTGGGATGGAAGAAAGAAGGGGGACACTGGGTTGGTGAACAGGTCCACAGTACGCGGATGACGGGTCTTGGAGCTGGATATGCTGCCCTTTGCCTTCGAGATTTTTCCAAGTCCAAACTCGCGAATGCCTGGCCTCCTACGCATTATTGGCAGGCGCTGGCTAGCATCGTTTCAACCCCACCCGACCAGTCATCACCGACACAATTCGTAGTTCTGCGAGCGATGGTCGAGAATTACGAAGCGATGTTCTTGAGATTTTATGGCACTGCTGCAATTGCGGCGCTGAAAGTTGTATTGGTCGATTTCCCAGACCGGGCTCTGGAGCGCAACGTTGCCACCAGCTCGCTGAAGGTCTTAGTAGACAAGCTAGAAAGGGATATGGGTCTAAAATTAAAGAACTAAGGATGATGAGTATGTTAAAAGCACAGCGGATACCTGGAGTACGGGAGTTTAGAAGCGGAGCATGGCTTGGAGTTTGAGGTGTGGGAAAAGGTGTTTGGATGCTTACCTAGGAAGCATATGAATGAACTCACTTGTGACTTACTCAATGCATTGGTATTGTGATGCTTATGCTTAAGCATACGAGGCCGATGGCCCTTTTCTACCATCCCATACATTTTGGCACGAGTATTATCCAAGTATGCTTACTACAGTGCAGGGTTTACGAAGTCCTCACCACGGTTTCCCTGCAGCTCAACGAGGGGCAGCTCAGCTCCACTTCCACTTACGAAGATTCCCATCACTTCATCCGCTTGTTGCAAGGCATTCTCCTTAGATACTCCCCTCCTTTACACGTCCCAGAAATTCATTGCTGATACCTCAAGCTGAAACTACCCCCCCCCCCCCCCCCGTCTCATTTACCTCCACAACCCTCGCAATAGAAACTTTCCGTCATGCTATGCTTTAGCTACTGGGGCGAGCAAGGAATGAGCTTTGCTACCCCACGCGGGGTTGGTCAACTGCTTTAAAATAGGGAGTCTTGGAAATAGCACTTTACGAATTGCCCTAGTTGTCTATTACTTCAATCGAACATCGTGAAACTCCTGCTGATAGCAAGTTCTGCCTTCGCTGCGACCTTAATTCTAAAGGACTAGTTCGAGCTCTTGGCAGAAAATGCAATGATTTTCATTAAATCTACAGCGTATGTTCCACTCTCAATCTTCAGATCATACATGACAGCCTTTGAAATAGTGGCATATTTTCCTTCGACCGGTTCAAATCATAACACCCTCTTCGCCGCAACACCCATCTCCTCGCTCCCTCCACCTCTTGTGTGTCTTAGCTCCGACAAGCTACTTAGGTAATAGGATAGGCGAGTAAATCTAGTAAAGCGGAACTTATCTAAGTACAAATCGATAATAATTGCTTATATAAGTAGGACATTTGCTTGCAGTATACTAAAAATAAGCGGAGGGAGCCACAAAGGAAGACCGACTAACATCCTTCGGCCCTGCGCCACGCAGCAATATATTTTACTAAGTGGGTATGTAACCTGTAAAAGAAAGCTCCGTAATATCACTAAACAATTTAATATAACGTGGTTTATCAGTACCTCGGCATGCAACTTGCCCAAGCGTGATGCCTTTGATGTTGCCGACAAGAGTAATCGATGTTAGCCCTGCCGATCATCCGGACATGCCAAAACTCGTCGAGACGAAAGGAGCAACCAGATTATATGTCGCTTTGTCATATTGTTGGGGACTGGATCAGATAGGCCTTACGACGACTGGTAATTTGGAAATGCGAAAACAACAGCTAGATCTGAGAGCGCTGTCACAAAGTTCTCGAGACGCGATAATTGTAACGAGGTGGCTAGGTATAAAATATCTTTGGATCGACGCTGTCCGCATCCTCCAAGACTCTGCCAACGACAAAGTAATCGAGCTAGCTTATGTGTAGGTTATATCAGCAAGCGACGGTGACGATTGTCGCAGCAAGTGCGACCAGCGATCTCAAGGCTTTCTTGAAGATCGCAATCCGCCAAAACCAGCTGTTCAGATTCCTTTCTGGGCTCCTGATGACACTCTGACGTCTGTGTACTTAAGAGCCGAAGAACTTTACAATGATGAGGAAGAGCCCATAAGTTCAAGAGCTTGGACGTTGCAAGAACAGCTTTTCTCCACGACTACTTATATATGCTACTCATACCTTTCAGTACCTGTGCCGCGAGCAAACCGTGAATCTTGGAAACTCGATCAATGCACTAGCCCACCTTGAATCGCGAAGCTTTCTTGGAACTTTGGATGGTGTCTCGTAAGATATCCGAGATCAGGCAGTTGGGAGAGCATGGGTGGATATCGTCCGAATGTACTCTCAGAGGCGACTTTCTTTCTAAGAGGATAAATTGACAGCGCTGGCTGGCATTGCTGAAGCTTTCTCCTCCCACGACCCTGGCGATTATATTGCGGGACTTTGGTCTGGAGAAGTGCTTGCAAGGCTGCTTCTCTGGGTTACAACACGCAAGGGTTACGCTGCTTCCTCTACGCATATTGCGCCTAGCTGGTCTTGGGCGTCACTTGACTGTCCAGTTTACTATCACCATTTCCACCACATGCATACTTTCAAATTATATCATGTTAGTATTATAAGCTGCGATGTTTTGTTGGACAACGAGGCACTTCCCCTTGACAGACTCAGAAGTTGTGAGTTGAGAATGGAAGCATATATCCGTAGTGGCCATTTTGAAGGACCACAGTCTTTTAGGTGGTCATCGATGTCTAGTTCGAGTGCTTCCTCCGTGGACCAAGAAATGTGTGCGATCCTTGATGACCCGGATACACAGGAAGGGGATTTGAAATGCTTGGCAATCGCAAGACGAACTTATGAGGGAGGGAACATGCAATTTATGCCGGTGATCGATGGACTTCTCATCTCGAATAAAGAAAAGCATACGATATCGCCGGGTTGGATCTTTCTATAGGCTTTATGAGAACAATTTTCAAGGCTTTACACGTGAGAGCTTGACTATTGTATAAAGTAGTGTCTCTAATATTCATAGTCTCTTATGTCAGACTAAAGGCAAAACCATCGAGGGTCGTCGCTTAAGTAAAGTCTTGATATCTTTTCCCAGTTGCTCCTTGTACAATAAGCCGTCCTTCCTCGGCTGTTACTATCTCTTAAGAAATAAACCTAATCTTAGCTATTAATCATGTACAGTAACACTTCACTAGTCCATGCCTATCCATAGTGTGCGCAGGCACCACGTGCCAAGCCTTGATATCGGGTGCAATTCGTCACACCTATCTAGCCTCCCTCCCCCGTACTAACTAAGCATAGTGATGCCTCAGGCCCTCTATAAATTAGCATACGTTCAATTCCTCATCCCTTACAACATTCCCTCATTTCCTTTGATCTTTTATTATAGGCTAGGAACACGCCCTATGGAAATGAGGGTTAATGGCGCTACAGATTGATTCGATAAAATGAGAACGCCTCATCTTAAAACTAGGTTTTTCACAAAGTTACACACTCGAGTACACCCGGTCTAGATCTCAACCAGTGACAACCACCCCCAATGGACTCACCTCCAACCTTGGTCGGCTCAACAGATCCCTTGCTTCCTTCTGCCCTTTTCTAAGAGCGATCTGCATGTCGCGATCATAACATCGATCTAAATGGAGAATGGAACGGCTCACAGTCCCTTGACAGCATGATTTTTCTATAAAGAGAGAATTATGCGTCAGTCAGTAGACTTTATAACTCGATTTCGCTCTCTTTTGCCAGAATAGCCAGCTGATAAGATCGGTATAATATGTACCTCTCATCCATTCTGCTGTTCAGCAGTCTGTACATCCTCAGGGCCAATGCCTATTTTGGCGTGCTGGGAGCATCTGCGATAACCAACACGGGCCCAACTACCATCAATGGCGATGTTGGCATTTACCCTGGAACATCCATCACAGGACTTACGGCGGTTATGGTCAACGGCGTTATACACAACGATGACGCCGTCGCCATGCAGGGCCAAGCCGACGCAAGTACAGAGTACACGATGCTTGCCGGCCTTGCCTCAACCGCGACTCTTACAGGCCAAGATCTCGGTGGCCTAACCCTTGTAGGTGGGACATATACCTTCGCAACCTCCGCCCAACTCACTGGAACATTGACCCTCGATGGCGGCGGCACAACAACCAGCGTCTTCGTCTTCCAGATCGGCTCGACACTTACCACCGCAACGGCCTCCAGCATAGTTCTCACCAACGGCGCACAAGCATGCAATGTCTTCTTCCAAGTCGGCTCCTCTGCTACCCTAGGTACCACCACAGCATTCCAGGGAAACATCTTTGCACAAACCAGTATCACGTTAGGGACCGGTGCCACGGACAGCGGAGGCCTGTTTGCCCTTACCGGAGCCGTTACTCTCGATACTAACACCATCAACACATCAAACTGTGCGGTTATTTCGTCGCCTACTACTACTTCCAGCGGTGCTACGGGATTATCTACCATTCTTGCTTCCACGGTCTCGGGAGGCGGAGGCAATGGTGGTGCAGGCACCACAACAGGCAGTGGAGCGACTACCTCGGGCGGCGGAGGCAATGGTGGTGCAGGCGGCACAACAGGCAGTGGAGCAACTACCTCGGGCGGCGGAGGCGGTGGAGGTGCTGGAGGGACTGGGACTGGAACTCTTAACACGTTACTTACTGGTAAGACCTTTTCTAACAGCTCGAGCACGTCAAGCAGTGCTGCGGGATTGTTTACCACCTCAATATCTGCCAATGTAACTATTCTTACGACTTTTACAGGTGTAACTACTCTGGCGAATACTTCCACGACTATTTCAGGCGGCACAGCAGGCAGTGGAGGTACTGGAAACGCCACCGCTACCTCATCAGGTAAACTATATTCCACCAGCTCCAGCTCCAACTCCTCTAGCACTGCAGTTGTTCAGTTCTAGCATAGTTGTTAGTTCTATCACTGCAGTTGTAAGTTCTAGCACAGTTGTCAGTTCTAGCACTGCAGTTGTTAGTAGCACTGTAGTTGTCAGTTCTAGCACTGCAGTTGTCAGTACCACTGCAGTTAGTGCTAAAAATTCTGGAACACGTACTGGAAACACGGGAGCTAGTAGTAACACTAGCACAGGAGTTCAAAACGTTAGTTCAGTTGAAACATCAACAACTCAAAGATACAACTCGCCAATCTCCTCGACCCGATGGATGAACTCGACAAACATCCAAAGGATAAACACGCCATCGA
>NW_022157398.1:0-21337 GCF_007821495.1 Lachnellula hyalina
CTAACCCTAAGCCTAACCCTAACCCTAACCCTAACCCTAACCCTAACCCTAACCCTAAGCTTGCTATTAGCCGGATTGTCCTTAAGCCGGTAAAGATTAACCGGTGGAATAACGTCGCCTCGCTCCTCGTCTAGATATATATGTAGCAGCTCCTCTAGGAGCGACTATGCAGCGGCTGTCTAGGTTACTAGGAACTTCTTTAAGTCGGTTATGCCTAGCTCTAGGCCCTTATAGCTAAGGTATTCGCTGTCGTCGGTCTAGGAGATATATCCTAGAGAGGTGGTAATCTCATTGATCTACTTTCTAAAACTACATAGCTTTTATGCCTAGTTTATAGGGGAGTATGTGCCATATACCATAAAGCGCTCTTGTATAACATTTAATATATTAGTAATATATGGAACCTTACCTCGATCTACTATAAGCACTGCCTATTAAATAATAAGGAGCTGGGCTATCTTAATAAAGGCAGAGAGATATAGGGTATAATATAGAGAATCGCTAAATGTAGTATTCTAATCGACCGATAATTCAGGATCTCTAATACTAAGAACTGCTATAAAGATAACAACGATGCTATTATAAATTATATCAAATAAAGCATAGTCTAGCAGTAAGATACATAGTTGAATCATAGCATAATTAAGACTTTGCTAAAGCTGTATTAGCGCTAGACTAGTACTTTGCTATTCCTAGGCAAGCTCGGCCGTAGCTTGCATTGCTTGATTAAGGGCTATCACTTAAGCGTTAGTTAGATGATAAGAGAGCTTAGGGCCTTAGTTCTGCTAGACGCGCTAATAAATAAAGCTTAGCAGTTGCTTCTACACCTTTTTATATGTAGTGTAAGTTCCCTCTTAAAGCTTGTGCACTAGCGAGAAGTTAGTGGTATGGCGGGTAAAGAAGCTGCTAACACGCTACTAATTAAAGATGTTAATCCGGTTAGTTTAGAGCGATTCTTAGGCTTACTTAATAAGATAGTTAAAGGAATTAAGAATAAGGATAAGGTAATTATCTAGCTAATTGGGGTTAAATAGGGGATAAGGTAATAGGAGAGTAAGGAGGGGTATGACCCGACTTAAGTTATAACTCTAAAAGTACTACTTCTATTGCGTTAAGTTAAGCCATAGGGAGACCTTGGTCTTATAGCGCGAGGTAATATTAGGCTTAGGTGCTTAGAGCTTCTAGGTAAGGGTCTGCTCCACTTATTCTTAAAGGCTGAGGGGTAGTTTCTTAAGGGCGTCTGTAAGTTAAGCCAGTGCTGGATTAGAGCCGGGCTTACTATTATTAATAAGGAAGTAGCAGGTATAGCCTTTTATGTGGAAAGTCTAGCAGATGATAGAGAAGTAGGTAGTAGTGCTAAGCGGGAGGCGTAATCTGGACAGCCGATCTTTAAACCCTTTATTTCTAGTCCACTGGTAGACTATCTTTAAATATTCGAGAATCCTATTCTAATCACAAATAATAAAGGGCTATTTAGGAGAGCATAGCTTATAGTAGTAAGCATTATTATAGATCCGTAGGTAAGGGATTAGTAGCGTGTTTATTAGAACATAGAGTTGCTTGATATCTTATGGAGGTAAGAGATAATCAGGAGTAAATAGACGAGCATATTCTTAAGTCTTGCTATGCAGGATAGCACCTTTATAGTTATTATATAGATAACACGTAATAGCAGTTAAGTGGATAGTATATTAGCACTTTATATAAATTAATACGCTATAGGTCCGGTTAGGGTAGAGAAGATCTATTAGCTAGGTTGCATATAATAAGAGTAAGGTTAATAACTAGAATGCAAGTAACTTAATTAGGTTTACATTTAGAAGAGCAATTGCAAAAATAGAAGACGCGTCGCTATATATCTAGCTAGGATGTATTAAATAATTTTAAATTATCTAATCTAATCTCTCTATTAAGGTTAGTTTAGCCGGCAGAATATACAACCGCCTGCTGTAAATAGTAAGCGGTTAGATAGGAGATCCCTGTTTTGCAGCTTCGGCGGAACTGCGATATAGTATATACCCTCGTCTTAAAGGACCGCTGAAAGTGCTTCCAAAGCTACTTAGGACCGCCTACCTATTTATACACCCCATAGCAGATCGGCATTACCATATCTAGGAACCGGCATTCCATCTCCTTATGCTCCGGATCTGCTACCTAATAGATGTCTTATAGTTAATAGCAGTTCTAATAAGCTATATACCGCTTAATCCAGTCCTTATCCTCCCCTTTCCGCGTCTAGTAGGCTTTATTCTTAGTATTAATCCAGTGGAACCGCTAGAAGCACTTGCAGGCTGCATGCTTAAAGCTGCGGCCTTTAACTCTATAGTAGAGGCAGCTGCTAACTATAGTCTAGAGGTCTCTCTTATAGCTATTAAGCATCTAGTCCCGCGCGTAGTCTTACTGTAGGACCTCTTCTAGTCCAGTAAAGACTATTCCTGCCGCTGTCTCTAGGGCAAATGTTAGGTCCTAAGGCCAGGCTTTAGTATAGGGATCCCCGCAGACCTAGCACACCTCCTCGCCCGCTATATACTAGCGCTAGTCCGGCTAAGCATTAAGGAATTAGCTAAGCACGCCCTAGAAGTAGTACCGCTGCGTTAGATATAGCTATATAGCTTCCTGGTCTAGGGATAGGGGCTAGTTAAGTTGCAGCTTCTAAGTAGCGCTTAGCATTATAATTAATAACGCCTTCCCCCTATCTCGCCCCGCTCTGCTAGACTCCTAAGAGAAGGCTAATACCTTGTTAGGTGCATTAATATAAACTACCTAGTAGATGTAAGGATAGTTAAATCTAATGCCAAGAGTAGAGGTAGCTGTAATTGCTGGCTAGTCTGCATTAGAAAGCCACCTAGAGAGGATAGCTGCCTTCTCCTTATCTAATCTAGACTTAGCAGTATATAATAGGCACCCTAGCATATTAGCAAGCAATGCCACTTTGTCCTAGGTCTAGTAGTAGAGGATAATCTTATCCTAGGCATAGTTAAAGAGCTCCTTCTAGGGCTAGCATGCGTAAACTAGGTTAGCAGCCTTCTTAATTAAGGTGCTAGGCCTAGTTTCCCGGCTGACTAGATACTTGATATTCGACCGATTTATTAACTCTCGGATAATCCTCGGCTTAACCAGCTTATTATACTTAAGGAACTGCTCTTATATAACTAGAGGGAGGGTGGCAGTTAGCTAAATAGTCTAGGTCCTAATCTGCCGGATATACCAGCCCAACTACGCTATATATAGGCGGTAGTCGCTAGTAGTAATAGTGAGATAGCCCTTATTAACCATAATCCGGTCTAGCCTTTACCGGCTAACTAGATTATAGGCATAGTTAAGGAAGGTCTTAGTACACGCAGCCTCTACTAATATAATAATAAGTAAGGCTAACTGCTTAGTATCGACTAATCATATCAGGGGCCGAATACCTATTAGGTGACAGCGTCTTAGCATATCACCTTAGAGAATAACTATAGGGAGAACCAAGATCGTAGTCCAGGCATCAGCAACCAATGCACCTACTATAAAGATAAGTGACTTGCTAGAGCTAGTCCCTATTACTAGGACTACTTGCTTAGCCAGGTAGAGTCCTATAACTATAAAGAGACCGTCCTGCTATCCTAGGACTTGTAGCTGCATATCCGGTGCATTATATAACCTGCAAGCAATAGCTAGCAGATTAGCCGCAGAGTAGGCCCCTTTCCTACGTATTTAGCCCCGCTTTAAGGCATCTAGCATTTATAATAATAGTGTCTCTAAGGCACTCTGTGGCCTCTTCCCCTAGAGAATATAATTAAACCGGAAGAACATACGCTAGCTCTCTAATGCTTAGTAACCCTGGTGTAGTAGAGTATTTAGAGTAAGTATTATTATACTAGCATATATATAATTAAATATGTAGTAGCTATAGTTGCTTAGTTTAGCTAGGGCAATAAGATCTAGCTCGTCCTTAATATCCTCCTCTACGCCCTCCTCAAGATTAAAGTTTACCTGCTTCTTAACAGAAAACTTCTCTTTAGTAATTAATGCTATAAACTGCCGCTAGTTAGACGTATGCAGGCGTGGCACCTTAGCATAAGTGCATGCTTTAGTCAGGCAGGCCAAAAGTGTCCCATTAGCCTACACTATCCCGTCTAGCTTGGCCTAGAGATATAGAGAGATAAGAGCACCTAGCTTTAGCTGTCTAAGGAATAGCTGCCTTAAGGGCAAGACGTATGCAACATATAAAAGTAGCAGATCCCTAATCGCCTTTAGTATAAAGCGAATATTATTCTTATATGCACTAGACTACTGCTAACCCTTATAATACTAGGTATAGATTATAACTAGCTTCTCCTAGATTAATAGATAGCGCTATTAAGTAGTATTCCGCCATATAACTAAGAGTAATTCCAGTTCTTGTAATAGCGGGCTAGGTGGGATATAGCAGAGCACTAATGCCTGCTTAAGGAACTCTTAGGCATGTGCTTTATAGATTTCTATAGCCTTAGGATATAAGACCTTACTTCCATCCTTAGTCTTAGTTAAGAATATGGCCCGGAGCTTAGTATTGCCTTGGATCCGCTAAAAGAGAGCTAGCTTAGCACCCTCTAGGAACTTAGAATTGCTGGGATAGGATAGCTATAAGCCTCTAAAATCTTCTAGATCTAGGTTATCCTTTATCCTCTACAATTCCATAGGAGTTAGGTCCTTAGCTTAGAATAGAAGCTTATTATATAGTAAGGCATAGGCTTATTAATATTTAGAAACCACTAAGTTAGAGATCTGCGACATCTGCAATTCCACCTTATAGTATTCCACTATCTGCCTGTCTAAGAACTACTAAGCCTAGTATTTAGTAATTGCCGCCTTTCCAACCTTAAATAAGTATAGCCTCCACTATAAAATATGCCTAAATAGCGTCTCTACTAGCTGCTAGAAGAACTTCTTATAGATCTTAGCAAGAAAGATAAGGATTTAATCTTTATTATCCTACTCTTAAAAATAAGCATAGTTAAAAAGCACTAGCTAGGCAGTCTAAGTTAAAGCTAATAAATAGCTATTAAAATTCCCCGGCTCCTCCTATAATCCTTAGCCTTTCCCACGGACTTTCCTGCTTAATATAGCGTAGAAACTTAAGACAGGTGATTTAAATAGCACGCTGCTAATAGTATAGTAGATTAAGGCTAAGTAGAGCTATTAAATAGCATGCTTAAGAGCCAGCTCCGCTTCTTCCTAATCTTTAAGATCTAATGCTTCTATAATCTTATTTATAGCTTGAATCTATAGGGTAGTTAGCTGGATAACATCCCTAGGTAGTTGCTAGTCTTCTAGTTAAGCTTAAGACTAGGTAAAGTAGCTATCCTTACTATATACTACGTAGTAGTAGTATACTAATAGCTGCTTTATAGTAGTAAAGTATATAACTAGGGTTAACGCGTTCTTAAAATACTAGAATCTATCTGCTTTACCTAAAGCCCTAGCATAGAATTCATTTAGGATATTAGCCTGCTACTAGGTTATTTTCCGGTCTAGCAAGGTATTGCTATATAACTAGTATACGTCTCTTAAGATAGCCTTAGCTGCAACTAAGATTCGGATAAGATTAGGATCCTTAGTATTCTTATAACCTGCATTAAGCTCTTTCTTTAGTAGCAGCTTATATAAGCTCTAGATCTCCTTATCCTTTAGCATAGCTAGGTAAGATAGGAATCCTATTAAGTTATATAGCTATAGCACCTGTTCCGACCTTAAATCTCTAATATCCTAGACTATA
Source organism: Lachnellula hyalina (assembly GCF_007821495.1). Classification (NCBI taxonomy): domain Eukaryota; kingdom Fungi; phylum Ascomycota; class Leotiomycetes; order Helotiales; family Lachnaceae; genus Lachnellula; species Lachnellula hyalina. Next base: position 5,741 of record NW_022157398.1, read on the forward strand.
GTTGCTTGCTCCTTAAGATTACATTTTATAGCCTTAAAATCTCCCTCTAGCTTCTTAAATAATTCCTTCTCTAGCTCTACTAATAGAATAGAACTGTTACGGGTGAGTCACGTATACACAGAGGCTCAATATGATATTCAACAAGTTCGATAAAGGAGAGAGAAGAATCTTCATCTAGATCCGAAGAAAAGTAAGCGCTCCCCAGTTAAGGCTTAGTAAGCTAAGCATGGGCATAGCCTATACTTTACCTCTAGGGCTCGCCCCTTATATTACCCCCCTCCCTCCGCCTATTTACAGGCGGCAAACAATCTATTAGAAACTAAATAATATAGTTAAAACTGCAGTAGCAAATAATCTAAATCTATAGATATTATACTACTATTCCCCTTATAAACTGCCTAGGCTCTACTAGATTTTAGACGCAGTCTATCTACTTAGTAAAGCTCTCCCACTTCTTACTTTTACTATTATCCCTATTTAGTTATACTATTTACCCTATAGCATTATAAATCTATATAGTATTATAAATCTGCAAATAATAGAGTAAATAGTTATTAATAAGCAAGTATAAGATCCCTTCTCCTATTTGTTTTTAAACTTTCTTTCTCTATCGCTAATACTATTAAAGTAAGTATAGTATACTATATAGAGTAGTTAAGTGCTTAAGTACTTAAGATGCCCTCTACCCCTCCTATATAGACTCCGCGCAATACTAATCGGAGTTAGATATTTAATATTATCCACTGTATTAGCTGCGCCCTTTTAGGGGTCGACTGCATTAACTAAAATGTAAGTCGGATTCCGATCGGTTTCCATCGGGTTCCGCTGATTCTATAGTCTAACCGGTCCCGTTCCTGTGCCGAGTGCGCCTGCAAGCGCAAAAACTGCGAGAACCTATATGCATTTGTCGGACTCCGATTGAAAAACGTCGCTAACCGATCAGTCCTTAAATGGCTCATATCGCCTACGCCGTCTGGTCCTGCTCTACTAACGCTTTAGTGTAGGTTTCAGTCGGTTTCCGCTTCTTTTTGGTCGGCTAACGCTTGATATAGTGCGGACGCCTTCGCCGATCTGGGCAAGGTACTTAAGGCCTGGAAGGCTTTAAAGCCGTTGTAGGCGGCTAGTCTTCTCTCTACGTATTTTTGCCGGACTCCGCTCGTTTTATGTTGCTAACCGCCGGTTTCTAGTCCCGTTGCTCTAGAGGTTACTAATACAGTAACGAACGCAGTTGCCTAATAGGGTTAAATGTAAGTTACACTCCGCTCTCTAATTCTTTTCCGTTGGTAACCATTTGTTAGTACTGGCGGTGTTCCTATAGCGGTGGTCCTTAGGCCATGTCATGCTAATCCCTAATTCTAGGGTTTTATATGTAGTCTCCTAGCATTTTGCAGCAGTCTATAGGCCTATTCCTATTTCTCTTTCTTTTTTTTTTTTTTTTTCTTTAAATAGTGAATAAAATTCATTGCGCTCCTAATTATCCTGATTCCGCTCCTTAACGCCTATGCTCCGTGTAAAATTAGACTTTAGCCGTTTTTATCCCCCCCTTTTTTTTTATTAACTTTTCCTATAATGCTTAAGGTCTATTATAGGTTTTAGGATCTCTATATTTAACTTTAAACTTATCTATAGCAGCGTTATCTAATAAATTTTCTAAGGGTTCCTATATTAGTTTGTAGTATCCTAACCATTTTACTAGTACTTCTCTAACTTTCTTTTTCCCTTTTGCTTTATCTTAAGTATATAGAATCTCCTCTACCTGCTACTCTTTATGCGTCTTAAATAACTTGGGCTCTAGTTGTTTATTATTAGTTTCCTGCCTAGGGAGAGGATTATGGCTTGCTGGATATAATAGATCTATATAAAAAACTAGGTGGATATTACTAGAGATCCCTAATAAACAAATAGAGACTAGTAATAATACTTTATCTACTATATATTTAGCATGTTTATAGTCTAGGCTCCTTTTTAGGCGGCTTATTTAGTAGTTACGCAGATCTAGCCATACCTTATCGCCCTCCTGGTAGATTAGGGCTGGGGTCCTTTTCTTATTAGCGCTTTCCTCTTATTTTTAAGTAGACTCTGCTATACTTAATTGATATAAGTCGGTGATCTGTTTTATTTTTTTAATAAATGCTTTAGCCCTTTTTGCAGCAGGTAGCTTAGAACTATGGTTAGGCTCTGGTTGTAACGTAATAGGTAATAGGGCCTTATACCTATGAGTTATAAAGAATAGGCTTATCCTGAGGCCTGCTTAGTAACATCTGTTTAACGCTAATTAAGTAGTGGGGAGCTATCTTTTCCAATCTGATTATTCTTGATTAATAAAGTTCCAAAGATATGCTTGCACTTCTTAATTTAACCTTTCTAGCCCTCCATTAGTTTATAGGTGGTATCTGGAGCTAAGCCTCTGCTATATACTAGTTAAGTAGTAGAAAGTCTTCTAGAACATGCTTATCCAGTTTATGCCTCTATTGCTAGTAATTGCTCGCGGCATATTATAGTAATATGCCTAGCATTTTATAAACCTTTTAGCGCACTCCTTAGCTTTTATACTAGGTATTACTTCTAATATAATAGACTTGCTTAGTTGGTCTTTAATTACTCAGAGGTAACAATTGCCTTAAGAGTCTAGTAGGTCGGTTATAAAATCTATAGAGATCTCTTAAAAGAATTAGTCAGGGACCGGCAGAGGCTTTAGAAGTCTGTGTTTATATTCTCTCTATATCTTATTCCTTCTACAATAGTCACAGTTCCTTAAGAATTATCTTATATATCTTAACTATAGTAGCTAGTAGAAGTTGCATCCTAGTATAAATATAGTAGAGTCCTAGCCTAGATATCTATAGACTAGCAAGTTATAAACGGACTGAATCAACTTTGTTCTTAGAATATCGTTTTATCAAGCTACGGGTTCCTTTATATTATAGTCGGCCTCTATAGATACTAGTGCTCCAGGAACTTATAATTTACCGCAGTGGCGTAAGCGGCTATCTATATCAATACTATAATCGCCTACTTAGATCTTTAATTTAACCTTGCTTAGAAATGATCAGGCTCTACTCTATATTAAGCTGAGAATGGTCTAGTATAGTATATCCTCCTACGCTGTTCTATCCTATAATTCATTTAGCTCTTTATCTTAAAAAGGGGGCCTAGGTTCCACGTGGTCTTAAGCGGGTTCTATATAGTCTTGAGTAAGGTCTATATCAAACTGCGTAGCTAGCAACTAAACTGATGTAGTAGCTACTACTACCTCCCCTCTATCCGCTTGTTCCGGCTAATTTATTACGCGGTCTAGACTTAAGAACCGCCTAAATCTTGATATCTTATCATCCTCCCCTAGTATATCCTGCTCCCTCCTAGATAAGGCATCTGGGACTATAGCTTCAATCCCCGGCCGATAGACTAAGGTAAACTGGAACCTTGATATGGTCTTATACTATTAAATTTAATACTCTAATAATTGCTTCTTTGTTATAAAGTACTTAAGGTTTTTATAGTCTATCTAAATTATAAAGGGGCCACATGTTTTCAGTTCAGGGGCCTAGAACTTTAAGCAGGATATAACAGCGAGTATTTCCTTGTTATAAATATTATAATTAATCTTAGACTTATTTAACTTCTAAGAGAAAAAGCTAACTGGTTAACGGACTCCGTCCTTCTCCTATAAGAGAGCGCCTCCTAATGCGAACCTACTATAGTTAGTCTCTAAGAAAGTTGGAAGTGTTGGATCCTAGTAGGAAAGCACTAGTGCTTTATAAAACTTGTCTTTTAGCGCTTTAAACGCGAGCTCCTCTAGTTTTCCCTAGGAGAACGGCGTTCCTTTACCGGTTAATATAGTTAATAGTCCTACTAACTTTAAGTAGTTTAGTATAAATATCTAGTAGTAATTTGTAAAACCTAGAAAACAGCGCACTTCCTTTTAGGTTTTAGGCAGCTTCTAGTCTTACACGGCTTCCACTTTTACTAGGTCGGGCCCTATACCTTTCCTATTAGCGTAAACAATAAATCCTAGGTATTTAATCTTCTTTTATGCAAATTCGCTCTTTCCTAGATCTAAGAAGAGTCCTCTATCCTAAAGTTTACGGAGCATAATTTATACCTTACAGAAATAATCCTCCCTTAAACCACTAGAGTAAATAATAACATTATCTATATAAGCTAAGGCAAAGTCATCTAACCATTCCTGCAATAAACTATTAATATACCGCTAAAAAGTTGCTAGAGCCCTAGATAATTCGAATAGATATACTAACCACTTAAAAGAACCAAATCTCGTGCGAAATGCTATCTTATACTTATAGTCCTTAGCCATTTGGATCTTATGAAAAGCTAAGATAACGTCAACCTTTATAAGCCACTTAGCTCCTATAAGGTTTTATATAGTCTCTGGTATAAGGGGTAAGGGGTACTGGTCTAGTTTTGTAATAGCATTTAATACTTAATAGTTGTAGTAGAACTTTAATCCCCCCCGGGTTTCTATATAAAAAGCATAGGAGCTGCTGCTTCTAAGGTACTTAGTCTAATATACCCCTTTTCTAGGAGTTCGTTTAGTAACTTTCTTAATATAAGTAATTTGTCCTTTAATATACTATATAGCAGCCCCTATAGCAAAGCTGTTAGGGATCCGTCCGGTTATTCGCGGACCTCGATCTTATAGTTAATGCCTATTTAGTAAGGGGCTAGTGTATCTGCTACCTATTTAGAAAATAGTAGTGCTATATCTTAAATCTCCGGAGGCAGCTTTTCTCTTAACTGCTCTATAGATAACTCTTCCTTAACTTTTAAGGTAGCTCTAACATCCTCTAAGGCGGCGGCGGCTACTATGGTGAAATCGCTGTCGTCTATATAGTATTTATAGTTGCGTCCCTCTATTACCTATTATTCCGCCTTGCTATAATAGAACTGTCATTTATTAGGCGCGGTCCATATTTTATTATGCGCCTTTTATAGGTTCCCTAAAATCATTAGAAATGCTAGGTTTGGTATTATATATGCGTAGACTATTTAACTAAACCTAGCGATATCTATATAGAGTGTAATAACTCCTTTAACCTCTAAATTCTATATAGTAGAGGAGGCCCCTTTTACCTTACGCTTTTTATTACTAATATATATAAGTCTAAGGCCTCTTATAAGGTCTCCATTTATTGCAGCGTAGCATTAGCACCCTTTATTAATAAGAGTGAAAGTTCTAAGAGTTTTCTAAAGGATTACGTCTATATATATAAGGTTTCTATTTATAACTCCCTTAACCTCCCCCCATCTCTTTACTAATGCTTTCTCCGCTCTTAGTTCCTAACTTTAACTAAGAGCTATTCTTTTCCCGACTTAAAAGAGGCGGGCTCTAATGTTTTATTATCGTCTTCTAATAGCGGTTTAGCTTTAACCGCATTAATCTTTACCGTTTAAACTAGTAGAGCGTATATGCACTTGTAGATGCAGTGTCCTAACGCTCCATACTAGTAATAGAGTCCTTTCTCCTGGCGTCTCTCTCTTTCTATAGAGTCTACCTATTTAGCTCTCTACTTTCCGCTTGCATTATAGCATTCCCCAGGCTTTTTCCCGCGGCTATCGCTAGTACGTGTTAGGGCCATTATTATATCCCCTTTACTATCCTTTACTAAGGTCGCGGAGTAACTATAGAGATATATGGTTACTATTGTTTTTATCCCGGATTCCTTATTCTTCTCTCTCTACCTCTTATTTAACGCTTTAAACTGATCTGTTTCTTCCAGGTTAGTTATAATTCGCTCTACCTCTGCGGCGAACTTGTAGTAGTCTATTACTTTAGCTATAGAGGCCATATATATATAGATAGGGTTTAAGAAGGTGTTTTAAAAGTAGCTAATCTTCGCGTTATTTTCCCAGCTCTCTCTATTAGCACTTAGCAGGAGTTTATTGAACTTAAGCTGGTATTCATGCCACGGCTAACCTAGAGAGTGCCTTATATTTATAAGACGCTCTAGGGCTTTTGCTTATTCGTTGCTATCTAAGAAGATCTTATTAAGCTGCATAAAGAAAGCCTCGGGGTCCTTGCCTTTTATAGAGTCCCCCTTTTCCTAAAAGTGATGCATTCAAGCTCTCTCCTATACTAGGAGGGTGTTGTAGATAGTGTTCCAATAATACTCGGCTGAAAGCGTTGGTTTTACTCTGGAATAAACGCGATACGAGCTTCTAAGCCTTAGGAGGTAATCTTAAAAGGCATCTGTCCAGCTATCTTATATCGGCGGCTTCTAATCCCTAGGGCCTGATGGTTCGTGGTTAGTCCTCGCACGAGTTATTGCTAAGAGCGACTTAATTAAAGCTCTTATAAAGTCGCTCTAGACTAGCGCGTCCCCTGATAGGCCCTGCTAAGCTTCTCTTGTCCCCTAGTTATTTATAGCGGCACGCGTTTCTAATAATTCGGTTTCCAGCTGTTATTAGCGCGTGTACATTTCTTGGAAGGCAGCTAGTAGTTAGGCGTTTAACATGTCGCGCTAAGGGCTTTCATTTCTCGACGGTGTTAACCCGGGGTCTAGTGTAAAGCTGACGGGTAGCTGTGAATCTATGATTGATCGAACTTAATATTACAGGTGAGTTATATATATATAGAGGCTTAATATAGTATTTAATAAGTTTGATAAAGGAGAGAGAAGAATCTTTGTCTAGATCCGAAGAAAAGTAAGCGCTCCCCGGTTAAGGCTTAGTAAGCTAAGCACGGGCATAGCCTGTGCTTTACCCCTAGGGCTCGCCCCTTATAAGAACCCGTAGTAGCCCTTTACCTACTAACCCTATCTTTATTATCCTTGACTATAAAGTAATCAATCCGGCCTTTCCTAGTAAAGTAGATTTGCAGCTTATATTCTTTCTATAACAGGCTACTCTTATAAGGTTTTGCTTTTATCTTATAATAAGAAGCCTAATGCTTCTTTATCTTAAAGAGAAGGCAGGTACTATAGCTGCAGTGCGACTATAGATAGTAAACGCCCTTATAGCTAGCTAAATGCTTAATTAGCTGACACTTATCTTCTAGCTAAGGCTTATACTCTCTTAGCTCTATAACACTTCTTAGGTTATAGCTGCTAAGAAGCTCTACTATCGCCTTTAGCACCTCACCTAAGAGTTAGTATAGCTGCGCTTGTAGGTGCTGCTCTTAACTATAAGTCCCTAGGACGATATAGGACTTGCAAATATAGCAGACGGCAACTCTATAAGTCGAATTATATAAGAATATAATAAGGAGCTTGCTAGGAGACAAGTAGATGCTAGTTAAAAGGGGGGTAGGGGGAATAGTCTTTTACTAAAATAGGCTTTTACTAGAAAGTGCCTTAGTCAGCTGCGCCCGGACCAATCCGCGTGCTGCACATCTGGGCTTTCACCGAAAAACCGCCCGCGCATAAGAGGTAGGGTCTAGTATAAAGCTAATAGGTAGCTATAAATCTATAAATAATTAAACTTAATATTATAAGTAAGTCATATATATATAGAGGCTTAGTATAGTATTTAATAAGTTTAATAAAAGAGAGAGAAGAATCTTTATCTCGATCTAAAGAAAAGTAAGCGCTCCCTAGTTAAGGCTTAGTAAGCTAAGCATGGGCATAGCCCGTGCTTTACCTCTAGGGCTCGCCCCTTACACCTGGACTAATCACCCCGCGCGGATTTTATAATTTCGCCGAAAAAGGGCGCTTATATAAGAGGTAGTTCTAGTTTAGGTGCTAATTAAGCAGAAATTTATTACTACTATCTAGCTTTATACTCTTATTTAAGCTGCTATTACTTAAAGGAAGTCTATTAAGGCTAAGGCATATTAAGACATCTAAGTAGATAGTTAGGTTAATAGTTAAGAATAAGAAGTAAGTAAGCTAAAGTAGAATTAGAAGGGAGGTTATATAATATCCTAGGTTATACTTTATAGTCTAGCAGGCGAGGTTATATAGTATCCTAGGTTATGCTTTATAGGCTAGCGGCCTGCTTACTAATTAGCCGCCTGGCCCCTATTACACGTCGGCCGCGCAACGTGGAGCGCGGCGCAACTTGTTTTTTACTAACTAGATAGAATTTGTCTCGATTTATTCGCTACCTGATATCCAAACGCCGCGAAAGCAGTGAGGCCCTAAAAGCCTAAGCTACAGCTAGTGCCAATTACTCCTCGAGTGCCTTTCTTTTCTTCTCTTGCTGCCCTGACAGCTTTTTGAAAAATTGACTTTGGGGACCACTTCTTTTCTTAGCCGACTTGTTCACACTCTTATTTCGCTCGATGTACGCCATATCCTGACCGCCAGCGAGTTCCTCTAGTGACCCCGCTGTCCTCTTTGCAGCCACCGCCATCCTCCGATTCGGCCCCTTTCGCATTGGCTTTCCATCCGGACTGTAGAACATGTTTCCGTCTGCCGCAAGAGCAGCCCTCTCCTTCTCCTCCTCTTGTGCCCACGATTTGTTCTCGAGCTCGACAAGGACCTTTTGCAAGAGCTCGCGCCGGGCGCCGGGGGTTGCGAAGGCAAGGTCTGGCGTCTTTTCAATATCGTGCAGATGCGTGATTACTTTGAAAGCGTATCCCTGATCTACGAGGAAAGCTTGCCGCTTGGAAGAAAATGCCATCTCCACCGTATCTTTAGATACAAGCGAGTAGAAGAAAGCGTTAAATTTATGTTCAGTTCGTCGTTTGGCCCTAAGAACACGTCCAAGACGCTGGGCTTCTTGACGGCGGGAGCCGTACTGCGATGAGATCTGAATGAGGCAGGTCGCCTCAGGCTAAAATTTTGGGTAGTTAGCATTGCCTTGACAAACAGCTTGGAGTTTCGGGTCGGACAGAAGTCTCAGGACCCCAGAGCATTCGCAAAAGCTCTCATAATGGTCCAATTGTAGGAATAAGATACTCAATAAAAGTTACATACGAGATCTAGCGATGTATCGCCAATTTTGCTGAGGAAAATGGTACTGCACTGTGGCGAGTTTCTGAAATAGTTCAAGATCTGCTGGCGCTCTACATTTCCGGTCCCACCATAGAGATACGGCTTCATCAATCTTTTCGCGTAAGCCTCAAGGGCGTAAACACTATCTGAAAAGACAATTATTTTGTCGCCACGGCTTTCGTGATATTTGATTAGGAACTGGCAAGCCTGAAACTTGGATGGATTCATGACACAAAATAAGGACCGAGTCCGCGAGCTAGCTTTCATATACTCACTGTAGAATTCGGTGGACATAGGGCACCAGACTTCAGCACACTGGACTTTTGCAATATGACCTTGCTGCGAAAGTTCCACTATAATCAATTAGTATAATTCTTGACATGGACCACAGAACTTGGAAGGATGAAGCGCTTCTCGGATCTTCCTGGGCAGGAAAAAATAAGGCCAGAGAAAAAGAAGACCGGGTTACATACTCCAATTAGCCTCGTAAAGTTTCGGTCCTATCAAGAAATTAAGATCCTCAATTTTGTTATCTTCTCGAAGAAGCGTAGCTGTTAGACCCAGTTTCGAATGAGACTTGATATTACCGATAACTCTTCGAAACATTTGTGCGGGCACGACGTGTACTTCATCCAAAAGCATAAGGCCCCATTCCCGACTCTGAAGAAATTTCATCATTTTAGCCGATTCGTGCGCACGCTCTCGTGTATTTGTTACCATAGAATAAGTTGTAATGATAACTCCAGTATTTCCCGTAAAAATAGATTTGTTGTCCGAAGAGAAAATAGCAATACTATCAGGATTGATATTTGACCATTTCAAAAACTCGTCTCTCCACTGGATCACTGACATATTGCTAGTGGCTAGAATAATAACCCCTTTTTTGATGGTACAAGCAGCTGTAACGCCTACTAGCGTCTTGCCAGCTCCACAAGGCAGAACAATTATGCCACTCTTTGCACGGCCGTTACCGAACATTTTGCTGAGACTCTGTTCTTGGTATGACCGAATTTGAGTTGATGGTCGCAGATCAATCTCGAGGTTCGCGTTTGTAGTATCATTCCGGAAATCGTATTCTTCGAGGGCAGGGTAGTGTAATACTAAACACCGTTGAGTAACAGTGACCACTTTATCGTCTTGAATCTGGAATGCATGAATAACTTCCCGCTCATCATCCTCCCCATCATCCTCGTCCAATGCAGCATAAAGGCCTTCAACCGTCGCATCTGGTGCGACCTGATCCTGGTTCAATTTGCGGTTATCTAGTCCCTGGGCCGCACGTATACCAGCAGCGTCCTTCGTTCCCGCGATCGCAAGTCCAGATATCGTCGGAGCGCCTGTGGTGGTTTCTTGGGCACCATGGACCCGGCACAGACCTATTTCAGGATCCTTCAGCAACATTTGCAATATCGCTGGATCCCCAGTCTCGACGAAGTACTGATTGCTTCTTAGCACGATCTTCACTTTGCCATAGCTTTTTCCGCAGTGTGTAATGTATGCGATGATATTCGGTGGCATTTCAGTCTTCAAAAATACGTCGAGAGTATGTATGATATCCTTCGGACTCAGTCCAACCGAAACTGCTGCGTATAGGCTGTGAGTCGTAAGTTTGTACTCGTGTAAGAATGTGGGCCGTGACATTGGTTCAGCGATCGTAATAATGAAGTCCTGGACCCGAGGCGCTAGTGGATGAAAGCTCTCAAGAGTGAGCTTCCCCCAGCCATCAATCCAGAGCGGACGATTGTGGTGATCAGGCTTCACTACAGCAAGATAGTATAATCAGTACCGTAAGGGATAAATGAAAGAGGGTTTGGGGCCCCAAATAGCAAAATCCAAGATGAGAAATAAAGGAAAAGAGTGCCTTACATGGCATGGCCGTAAATTCTCGCTTCTGCGGAGGTTGGAAATGCCTAAAGGCTGAATCTATGATACCGGGCGGCAGCATATAAGGGAAGGAACTGATATCGAATTTCCGAACGTTTTGGGAGATGACGGAGCTGGAGAAGACGGTCTTAAGCTCATCTGGCATTTCGGTATCGTCGTCGTCGTCAAAGTCATCATCGTCACTACCAACGCTGCGCGGCGTCCCGGCTGCTGGGGTTGAGGCTGCTGGGGTTGAGCCCGTGGCCTTGGACACTCTTCTACCAGTCTTGACGTCCGCTTTCCCATTAGAGTCAGAGTTGGCTTTCTGCTTTGAAGACATAGTGAGTGCCTGCGAGCAGTCTCTAAAGCATTTGCGTGATGAAGGAAGATGGTTTTGGTCGCCTGGAAGTATATTGACGTGAGTTTAGCAATGCAAAAAAGCGGAACCATGACTACTTCGCTTAGCAAGTACTTCGCTTAGCAAGGCACCGACAGAGCGATGCAGCTACCCTTAATTCAGCCCTATCGTCAACCCGTCAACCCCAAATGCGCTCTAGACGAACATGGGTAGCTATAGGGTCATTACATGACAAATTGTTCGGTTGGAAGACCTGGTCACCCAGAACATAGGCTGATCTACAGTCTATAATCTAAAAATGATAGCGAATCTTCGCCAAATACAAAGAAAAGTCACGCCATCATTGGGTGTGTCACATCCCCTCCTCTCGTGCGAATGCTGCCGTCTGTGGGCAAAAAGTGAGGTAATGGAGCTAGTGAAATAGCATGATGCGTTATGCTCAGAATACTATTACTGGATGTTTAAGTAAACTTTTCCCTTACCGGCCTGGAGGGAGGAAGTGTAAGAGAATACTATGGTTCCCAAAGTGCTAATACCAATAATTAAGGCGCTTTCACTTGTTTCTCATCCCGACCTTAACCCAACCTACCTCCAGATTACCAAGTCGTTATGCACTGTAAGTATAGTTTCTACGGGCGGATACTTCAGCCAGAAATATCAGTGCGATAAGATCCTCTTTCCGGCTACGAACTTTCAGTAAGGCGTGCTGGGGATATCAGCCAGCACCTTCACAACCGGACACCTATACGTACCCTTTTTAATTCACGTGCAGACCAAAGCCGACATTGCGTGCTGACCCTGGTCACGTGACTTTGTTGGTTGGCACACCTCCAACCCGAGGTGGCCCCGTAACTGACCAATGATGTACAGATAAGAAGGGAAGTCTTCCCAAGGGTTCTCCTACCACTGCTATCAGTGCTGAGCCTAAGGTCCCTCGGTCACGTGTGTCGTAACATTATCGCACCTCAAATAGATCAAGAACACGACCAAAATAGGATTGGTGATATCAGATTAGACGAGCTCAGATGCGGTTCTATGCTTCGTGGTTATAACCAGACTAAAGAGGAGGAGTAATAGGAGATGAACCCATAGCGAGGAGATATTTCCATCCAACAAGTCTCTGCCGGAAAAGTGCCATCATTTTCCGTATTTTTTTAGTTGTTATAACAAATAGGTCATCTACTTTTCCAGTTTTATCATAGAATTTAACAACAATTTTCTGCGCTTTTTCCCAATCTCGCCTGACCTACTTCCACCTCGCCCATGAGCTCTATAAACATATCCTTCGCGTGTAATTCCGTCGATATATCAGAATACCCTCGCCGGATGCAATCGAGTATATTATTATCTGCGAGGAGCCGAATAATATATAACTGGACTTTGGGATCCAAAAATATAATGGTATTTATAGAATTGATCATAAATAAAAAGAATTGGCGAATATCTTGTAATAGCGAATTGAGGAAGGAAATAGAAAATATCTTGGTCTATCTGCATTATATAATTAACAAATAACAACTAAATGCCAAGGATAAACTTATTAACGTTTATATCGCGGAAGAGAAAGATAAAAAAAATCAAGTAGCGGAGGTGAAAAATGGATGCCTATGTCGGTCGCTGCGTATACGGAGCCAGGCTCGCAGCCGTGAAAACGAGTTCCCCCAGAATATTGAAAATACAATAAGATTCCAGAAGACATAGAAGCAGCCTGGTTATAGTTAGTATAATTGTGTATTCTCGATACTATTGAACCGTCAAGAAACCGTCCCGTGGACGCTCTCTGCGTGATTCTGGAGATGCTGTTTATGCTGCAAAGTCATTCGACAGACCTTGCACCCGAGCCGATCTCCTTTTGTGATATGAGCCAGATGCTTCCGTTTGAAATGTTTTGTTAAATCTCCTGGGCTCGCAAATGACTTGGTGCGCTTTTCGAACGGCAAGGTTTGCTCCCCTAAGCAAAGGAAGCAGATAGTTGGCCTCTTTTCCGTAAAAACCAGCAACATAGCGGCACCAAGGGCTTGCTTCTCTGCTTCCGCGGCTGCCAGCTGCGGGTTGGTCTCTTTGGAGGGCGATGGAATCGCCCTCCTACGTGGTTGAGCAGCAGCTCCCCCTTCCTGGAATTTACAGTAGGCAGCGACCGCGTCAATGGCAGCGTTGCGTCGGTGAAGCTCTTCCTCCAAGGTCGTTCCCGGGAGGGTTATTATCGTCTCAACCAAGCGCCTCTGGACCGGGGGCATGTCGTCGGCCAAGTCCAGGTTAGTCTTAACCTCCTGGTCGAACTTGAGCCTGGAGAGCTGTAGCTCGACCTCATTAACCGGGTTCTCCAGGTCCCATTGACGTTGGATCCGCTTCAGGAGTGCAGATCTGAGCTGCTGCCTTGTGTTAGAGATTTCGCGGCCAAGGATTCGGTATCCGGGCTGTTGTGTCGCTGTGCCTGTACCCTGAAAGCAGCGCTTCCACTTCTCTCGTTGTCTAATGACGCGGCGGATATAGGGATCCTGATTGACTGATAGGGATTGCTTGAGCGTGAGTTCTTGTGGCCGATCAGGATCGATCCATCGAGTTATCCGACAGGCCGCCCGCATGAGGTCGCACTGAGGTTCGTAGCCTGAGACAATCGCCCTCGTATCAGCGGTAACCCGCCGCGGGAGGTAGTGCTTAATGAAGGTATTAATCTTAGCGTGTTGCAGTATTATATTCTAGAGCGCATCGCTTACGTCACCTGCTCATCTATAGTTAATAAACTTTTGCAGCGGGGAGAAGGCGCTAAAAGCTATAAGAGACGAACCGCTCTAGTTAAATGCATTGCCCGCACCATATCAGAGACTATACAGGCGCGTGATCTGGGGGAACCCTATAAGCACACTAAGCTTCTTTATCCACGGCAAGAGGGTGGAGTATAGCAATTGCTAGTCTAGCGAGATCTCCCACCCGTATAACGTGTTAATAGACTTGCGGAAGACGGGGATATTAGCCATTTCTGGCTTCAGATGTAAGGGCAACTGCTTATAGCCAGGCCGAATATCTAACCCGCCGATCGGCAGATGTGAGATTCGGGGCTAAAAACGCTTCATCGGCAAGGAGGCCGAGCAGGGTAACATGCGGACTAAGGACCAGGGACGGGTCGAAGATGATCTCGGGGAGTGGAAATGTATTCCTAGCTTCTCTGTGAGCCAACACGTTGTGTAGAACCGAAGAGGTGGGGGAGGTAGAGAAAAAGTATAATTGACTTACGCATCTTTCATACCGAGATACTATTTTGTGAATTCGTATGTAAATTCGATGAGGATCCGATGGGGCCCACTATTAGGATCTTGAAGTAAAGTCATAATAATATGACAGTAGCAGAGGTTTAGCACTGCCGAAGGTCGGTTCCCAGAGAAAGCAGCCAGATGGTGGAAGAGGGCGAGTTGGATGCGGTGCCGGCCGTGCGTGTATCTTTTCTTTATTATAGTCAAGTTAGTTTAGAGGACGCCAGCGAGATCCTTGATATATATTGCCGTCTTCTCGCGCTTCTCCGTTGTCAGGCGGTGCTTCTTTGCCAGTTTCCTTAAGATCTAACAAATATTTAATTAGTTTCTGCTCTATAATAATTTAGAGAGGATTTAGCCGGCTAACCAGCAATATTACTCACCTGATACATATGGCGGTTTATCTTGCTCTAGATTTTCTCACCTGTCGCTCGCTTATAGACAAGCCGGAAGACTTTCTAATATGTCCTAAGGGTGCTGGCCGACTTAATACCTGCAAGCCGCCTCCTACCCTTACCTTAACGCTAATTTAATATCTATTCGAAGAAGGCTTTTAGAGAGCAGCGAGAGAAGGCCTGCATTATTTAGGCAGGATCCTTTTGTATATATTTGCAGTACCTTTAAAGAGAGCTAGTTAGTAAAAGTATAAGAGACGGCAGATGCAAGGTAAGGTATATACTAATAGAATTGCGCCTCGATCCTATTAAGGAGGAGGATACTACTATTGCTATAATCCTCACCTTTATCTTCGGATTCGTCGGAATCATTCTCTTGATCAAGATAATATTCTAGTGGGTGGGCGTTGTCGTCTCCAATAATCCATGCCAGATCTGCTTCATCGCATCTATTGATATCGATGTTAATATCCACCAGATCAGTATCGGTATCAATATCCGTCGGCTCAGTGTTAGCGTCAGTCTCCTCTTGCTCATCCTTTGCGTCGAAGCAGCTCTCAATGTCTGACCCATCGCTATCATCGTCGGAGGAAGAGCTTGGTGTTGGTTGGCGACGCCGCATATTGACTTAATCTGGTGAAAGAAGTCGCAATGATGACGATGACGATGGCGCTGACGGTCATTCGGAAGAGGAAATAGAAGATATTGGGAAGGGCCAACCGCCTAAGGAACTGTATCAGAGTATAGAGGAGGGGGGGGAGCGGAATAGAGAGGAGAGGAGAGAGGAGAGTAGAGGAGGGGAGGGAGAGGGAGAGAGAGGGAGGGTAGGGAGAGGT
>NW_022157399.1:0-21250 GCF_007821495.1 Lachnellula hyalina
GCCACTGCGTGGGGCTTATAAGGAGGGCTCATCGCCTTCATGGCTGTCAAGAGATCCGAGGAAACGAACGAGACATGACGAGCAAGTAGGGGATATTGAATGGGTTTAGTTAGGTTTAGACGTTTATGTGTATAGATGTTGTATTATTAGTTATTAGATAGCTGCCTAAGGTAGCTGTATATAAATCAATCGAATGTCATGGTATCATTTAGATTTTCCACAATCTCCTCCAATATCCTTATCCCTATCGCCTATAGTCCGTAGGTGGGTATCCACAAACCTAATTTAATTTCAACGTCCCGCGACAACAGACAGATTACAAGTAATCGATCAAAAGCTCAATATGCCCTCGCAGGGTTACTCGCCGGCAACTCCGTCGCCTGCCCCGGAACATGCGTCGAAGTAGTGGTCTGCCATCCCCCATGGTTAACCACACCACTACTCTGATTCTGATTCAGACCCCCCGCCGCAGTCGGCGCTCCGTATTTCATATACGTAGGTTCGGTCCCCACAGCCGTGCTCTCGGTCCCATAGCTATGTCGAAGCGTGGCATCCGCCGGCGTAACGTGCGCGGGCAAGGCATCCGGTTTCTCGCCAAACTCAGCGTCGCGGGCCGCGGTCTTGGGCTTGCGCTGCCAGAATTTGCGTTTCGGCGAGCCGGCCGTGTAGCCGTTGTTGGGGGAGGGCCCGAAGGCTTTCTCGCGCTTGTGGTGGCGGGCGAGGGCGAGTTCGAGGAAGATGGAGAGGAAGAAGAAGACGCTGTTGTGGGTCAGTTGAGTCTTGTTGGGTTTTGTTTGGGTGTGGAAGGGGGGAGGAGGTAAGCTTACGCTGCGATGATGGATACGGCGAATGCTGCAGTGTTGAGCTTGCATGCTGTATGCAGCTTAGGCAGGTGAACAGAACCACCGCTTCCATTGGAGACTTTTTGACCGGTCGCCGTGTTTCCAATTCCAAGCGGTGTATTGACGATGCCGGAACAGCTGTTGGCGCCGTGGCGTGTAGCATACGCAATGTAGATGAAGGCACCGGTGAAGGCAAGATCGAGTAGCATTCCGAGGAACGAGAAGAATGCAATACCACCGAGACAGCAGACGAAACCAAGTGCCAAGAGGGTATATATGACTCCCGCTCCTGAAATGCCTTCTACGGCTTTCACATAGGTAGAGATTCCTAGGCTATGGTTCGACAGGACGGCGAGGAAGTAGGAAAATATGCCGAGAATGATGGCTGCGCAGCAGAATTCGATGATGCGTAGGAAGAAGGAAACGCTCTTGAGAGCCACGCCGGCGAAGCCCATTTTGATGATGGGAAGATTTGGTATTTGGTGATGGAGTTGATGGAGTTGATGGAGTGGAGGGGGATGGTGTAGTGTGGTGTGGTGTGGTGTGGTGTACAAGTAGGGGTGACGAGAATCCGGGGGACAAGAGTATATAAGAGATGTGCGGAGCCCTAAAAGGTAGGCAGCAGGCTATGATTGTTCCAACCCTAAGATCTGGGATGATCGACCTCGGGAGTGGACTGGGTGGATTATTACTTGGTTCCTAGTTTCAACTATAGACGCTGTGACACATGATTAAAAGGGCAGTGGAATGTCGAGGAGGCTCCTCGTCAGAGTCTCTACGGAGATACTAAGAGGTACATTAAACTCTTTCCTATCAAGCGTTTGGATTTGAAGCTTTCTCATTCGTGAGGTTGCTGCGGAAAATGTAATGATGATCTGCTATTCCAACGTCATACATGGTCATCCCACATAATTTAGACGGGGTGGGGTTTGAGAATGATCTACTGTGTGGCGGTGCAGTGCAGTGCACGGACTCAGCCACAGTTTGAGTGCTGAACACCCCGCCCTTGGATGGTCCTTGATTTGCATGGGGATTCGCAGAAAATGTTGAATAAACAACCACAGTACAGTTTACGCGACTCTGGATTCTACCAAGTGTGAGAATGTCGTGGAATCTTATTTTGGTTGAAAAGAGTAGCGAATGAAGAGTTGTGTTGTTGTAACGTGCTACAGTATAGCGGAAGAGAAGCAGCTTGTAAGAGCCCATCGTTTCTTTCCATCTTCTGGAGCCATCGCCATCATCCATGCTACAATCATACAGTACATACAGTACCGCCATGCTCCAAGTATGCCAAAGCCGCTTTCAATCTTCCCAATACCCTCTACGTCCCAAAAGCTTTATTGAAACCAGTCAAAGTAACACGATACCTCACATCATTAACCTTGACCTTTTCAACAGCCTTCTTGCACCCCTCCTCGGAAATATCAATCGTCTCAATCATAGGCTTCAATTTCTTCTCACTCACAAGCTTCAACATAGCCAGTGCCTCTTCTCTGTTACCAATATGAGAACCAGTAAGTTTGCAGCCGTTAGAAGCAAAGTCCTGCGCCATAATCTCCGGCAATGGCTTGTCTGGCAACCCCACGTTATGGAACTCGCCATTGCAAGCAAGCGTGCCAAAGTAAGTAGGCAGGTCAAACTCGTTCGTCATATCTGCCGAATTGAGGATAAAGTCGAAGTTGAAAGCTAGAGGCTTCGCCCAATCCTTGTCCTTGGTCGAGACGAAGTGGTGAGCACCCAGCTTGAGCGCTTCGTCTTTCTTGCCAGGCGTATGTGACAGAGCCCAGACCTCAGCACCAAGGGCCCGGGCGAAGAGGAGGGCGAAGTGACCTAGGCCGCCGATACCGAGAATTGCAACTTTCTTTCCTGGGCCTACTTTGGCGCGGACAAGAGGCGAGTATGTGGTTAGGCCTGCGCACATCATGGGTGCTGCCTCGACTGAAGGGATGTTTTCGGGGATGGGGAAGACGAAGTATTCGTGAGCGCGGATGTGGGATGAGTAGCCCCCTTGCGAGAAGATCTGTTTGCCGTTCTTGTCCTGCATGGCGACTTCGCTATGGCCTTCATCCTCCTTGTACGGTGCACCGTAAGTATCTACCATAATCAGCAAGGGTCACATAAGCATACAGTATTGAAGTGCCGAGTAACATACCAACCTTGTGGGGACAATAGTTCTCGTTATGCTCCTTGCAGTTCTTGCATTTCAAGCAGGCTTGGATCTGGGCACCGACTCCGACACGATCGCCAGCCTTGCAGGTGGTGACTTTGCTCCCTACGCGGAGGACCTTTCCAATGACTTCATGGCCAACGCAGATGGGGGATGTTGGGAGATCACCCCATCCACCGGTTATGAGATGTACCTTTATTTGCAAGTTAGGAGTCGTGTAGAAAATAAAGAAGTAAACAGATTTGAGAGTCTTCTAGAACCAACATACATCACTGCCACAGACCCCGCAACACTCGCTCTGGATATCGACATCATGGTCCTCGAAGACTTTAGGAGTGAACTGTTGACTGTCAGAAGAGGTTAGGAAAGGAGAGCGATGGGATATACCTTTTCTTTAGTAAAGGTACTCCAATTCTTGGTATCTTTAATCAAGAAACCCTCGAATTGGTCGGGAGTTGCTGCCATTCTGAAGGTGGGGCTCGTCGTTTTGTTTCAAGGAGTATTCAACTGGGATGAAGACTGGGATCAAGGATTGTACGAGCTGATTCAGGGACTATTTGCAACCGTGAGTAATGTTTGTCTGCGGAGTAATTGCGATGTTTTTGAATATGCAAGGACTGACTGAGTATGAAGAGAATGTCGGAGATTTTCTTGCTATTAGATCAAGAAGCTAAGTGCGGTTCGCATGCATGAAGTCATAAACTCATCATGGCAGATAATGACTACTAACTACAAATTCAAATGCAGATTCAAATTCCCTTTCTTTGACACTTCCATGCCGATGACATCAGGACTGCCAGCGGTGACGTTGACGTTGTTACCCTTTCGCTTAGACTGGCCTAAGGCTTGCGGCTGATTCAGGGGCTTAAAGGCATGTATGTAGACCTGCCCCCTGCCTCTCGTGTCGTTTTCTGTTCAAAGACATACACCACTCGGGCTGAAGCAAAAGGTCATTTCACCATTCTTAATTGGAAATCACATGGCCTACCTAGCAAAGGAGTTGTAGATGAGCAACATCGAAATAGATCCCAACGCAGATTCCTTGGCCTACCTTCGACAAGCTCGGTCTGAAAGAGGCGAGACTTTGAAGGTAATATTTGGAAAGTAGAAGGAAGGAAAATCAAAATCAAATGTGATTTAAACAGGTAAGAAAAGAAGAGACGTTCATCTGGTAAAACACGTGTATCAAAGTCCATCATGACCTCCCGTTCAGCTCTGCCTCTTTGTGGCGGAGCTGGACTACCACCGTTAAACTTTACGGCTTTGGTCGTGTGAGAGACGAAGGAAAGCCAAAACAGGTATAAAGAGGCACAGGGAGACCACTGCTATATACAGCATCTGTTCTACGGAGTATCAGGTCATCGTGCAAGGGAGCCTTGATGGCACTTGGTATTTCATACATTGCATCAATAATGCGGGGAATGATCACCGCGTACCTGGAATCCTGGATGAATTGAACTTCGGATGAAAGGGTGAAAGTGCGCATCTTATTCGGTGCAATTGAAGAAAGCCATCCATCCCCATCTAACTGTTCAACCCCGCGAACGGAAGCACGGACAGACTACAAATACCGATACCGCATTTTGGAATTGTCGGCTTTCCCGAACCCCTGTGCCTCGCAATCCATGTCATGGCCAGCATCGAATCACATGAAGATGCGCAAGGACCCTTCACGTGCTCTATCTCGCACGTCCCTTTTTCCTCGGGAATGTTCGGTAATTGAAAAGCCACTGCTGTTACTAGTTTGTAAGCATGAATCGTGTGTTTGAAGATTGAAAATTGAAGATCCATAAGCAGAATTTGAAGCTTTTATGGAGTTGATCCAGATTACTAATGGGAAACCCGCGGAAGGGAAGTGCCGAAGTGGTACTGGAACTGCCTCAGACGAAGTGGGTTTTAATGGGTAGGAAGGTACTTTATCAAGAAGGAAGTTGAGCTTTCCAGTTGTAAAGAAACATCAACTTGAGAACACGCATCTTCTACCCCCCCCCCCCCCCCTTAGCCGTTTCCAGCCGATACTCCGAAATGCTTCTCCATCCAGCACGAATCCTTCCGAACCCTGTGATGTCTGACGTCTCATAGTTAGACCGTTCCTAAGATTCCCCGGAGATGTAGCTCCAGTTGCCGATTTCTGGAGAAGTGGGCTGTACCCCTGTTTCCCGTCTTCTTTTGGCCAGACCAGCGTCTAGGAGGGAATTACAAAGCTCACTTGAGATGTCTGATTATCCATCTGCTGATTGGCTGTACGAGGACTTTATGCGGAGAAAAGGCCTAAGAAGGGGTCTAGGGTGGTGGTGGGGGATGCCACTTGCTCTGGATCTTGGAGATGAAAAGCATAATTGACAGGACTTGGCTGCAGAGCGAAGAGCTATGTAAAACGACACTTTGTACTTTGTAATAAATGGATCATCATATCAATCAATCGGTCTGGCGGATCTGTATACAGTACAATTGCTCTACTCCGTGGCGAAACTCACATGCGCCTTCCATTCAAGCGGAGTAACACATGCAACCGTCTGGTGAGGAAAAAGCCATTACAAAATAATGGACGCGACGCGGCACAAGATCCGACTTATCTTCCTACGGCATAAACTAAAATGGAAAGTCCCCACAATCCCCGTATATGATTTCTCTCTTCAAGCCCTATTCATCCTAGCTCGGAATGCCTTCCTTGCATCTGTTGTTTGGAAATTATGTAGCTCCCCTCCCCACTACTCCACAACTTGGCGGAAGCTCCGTACTTAAGCATGAGCTTATCCCTCCGTGAGGATATTCCGGACGATTGAAATTTTTGGTGCTCTAGATCTTCTCCTATTCGAGTTTACCTTCAGCCTCTCTATCACGTACGGATTTATAAGTTGTTTTGCGCCAAGCTAGCAAGCACATGTGTCGCGTGTCAATAAAATGTCCGCCGCCATCATGAGTGCCGAGAAGAACGACTCGAGTTCCTTACAATCCCCAACTTCAGCAGATTCAAGTACGAAAAAGCGCAACTCTTCAGCTGCTGGGATTGATAAAGATGGGAACCCTAAGCCCGTCAAGAGGAGAGCGGCAAAAGCATGCGCCGCTTGTAGAGCAAGAAAGGTTCGTTGCGATGTGATGCAAAGATACCACATTACAGCGGACGGTGAGGTCACGTGTTCTAATTGTACTATGGATGGCATCAAATGTGTGATAGAGGAGAGCAAACGCAGAAAGTAAGGTTCAGTGGCTGTTATACAGGTTCAGATACTGACCCTGCACAGAAAGCATTTGAATGGAGAGCCAGCCGACCCAACTCCAGCGCCCAAGTCCGCCACAAATGGAGCTACGCAAGCCTGGACAAATGGAATTGTTAACCCTTCAGATATCGTAAATGCGGATAGAAGATGGAGCGGGTCACAAATGTCTAGTGATCAAGGAGATAATGGACATGTGCCCCATTCAATCTGTAAGCTTTGAATTTGAAATTTCCTGAACCATCTAACACATACATCCAAAGACCAAAACATGACCCAGCAGATTGACCAAGGAGACATGATGCGAAGAGCTAGCTATATACCCATACCTTCTCCTTACGCAGTGGAAAATAACGTGACATACGACTCGCTCCTCAAATCTGTTTCTATGAGTGGTGACCGAACCACAACCAGGCTCGAATCGCCCGCCCATCCTCCTGTTACTCCTGCTACGCCTGTTACATTGTCGAAGCACCAGCTGCCTGGTTACCTAAAACCACTACCGCAGCGAATAGCCTCTGTGGACGTCGATTACCTGGTTGCGAAGGGCGCATTATCTCTCCCCGAAACGCCTGTCCGAAATGCACTCCTCCAAGCCTACATCGAGTATGTACATCCGTATATGCCATTAGTCGACGCCCACGAAGTTCTGCATATCATCGATGAGGGGACTGGACAGTCTGGCGAACTAAGCCTGCTGCTTTTCCAAGCAATCATGTTTGCCGGCACGGCATTTGTGGACGTGGAGATGCTGAGGAAAGCGGGCTTCTCAACTCGAAAAGCTGCGAGGAAGGCATTCTTTCTGAAAGCTAGGGTATGGCAGACAACGATTCGCTCAGGATTTTGCTAACTAGCCTAGGTGCTCTACGATTTCGATTACGAACTAGATCGCCTTGCTCTCGTACAATCACTCCTTCTCATGACATATTGGTACGAGACACCAGACGATCAGAAAGACACATGGCATTGGATGGGCGTAGCGATCTCACTCGCACACACAATTGGACTACACAGAAACCCAGATAAATCAAATATGGAACCAAAGCAAAAGAAATTATGGAAACGGATATGGTGGTCCTGCTTCATGCGTGATCGACTCGTGGCATTGGGAATGAGACGACCGACGCGCGTAAAAGACGAAGATTACGATGTCCCTATGTTGACAGCGGACGATTTCGACGTCACTCCCCTTCCAATAAGCAACTCTATAATCCCACCGGAGAACACTCTAGCCAGAGACGTGGAAGCGCAAAAACAATTAGCAGAAATGTGCATAGCCAAGGCCAAGCTATGTCTATGTATCAGCCATGTCCTGAGCGCACAATACTCAGTCCTCATCAAAGACCAAGGAATGCAAGGCCAGGAAGGAAATACCCGCTCCAGCGTGATGCTGTTCCCCAAGAAATTGGACCAGACAGACGAAGTCAGACGCTGCGATACAGAGCTGAGCGAGTGGATTAACACGCTGCCTGAATCGTGCGTATATTCGAACGAGGTGACAATGGGTAGCAGCGGGCCATCTATGTTCGTGCAGAGATCATTACTGCACATGATTTACTTTACCACTCTTTCTGCGCTCCACAGACCACAAGTCTTGCCTTCAGGAGGCCTGCCAGATTCAAGTCGAGAACTCCAGGATCTCTCACGGAAGAAGGTTCGTGAAGCTTCGCGGGAAATCACTCGGATAGCGCAAGCGCTACACACTCGCGGGCTTGAGAAGTACTTGCCGACGACCGGTGTCACAGTCTTGCTTCCCGCCATCATCATCCACCTCTTAGACATCAAATCCTCCAACGACGAAGCTCGCCAACAAGCCATGGACGGCTTCTGCCAATGCATGGTGGTGCTAGAAAAACTACGCGACACCTACGCCTCGGCTGACTTTGCAACACAGTTCCTCGAAGCAGCTATCAAACGTGCCGACATTGACGTGGTGATGTCCAGCTCAAGGGAGCGCATGAGAGCCGAGGATGTATTGAGCAGCGGCAAGGTCAAGGAACTGCTACAGCAAAAACGCGTGGTTGATCGACGAACGCCACCTCTTACCGACGACATGATGCCCGATTTCAACGGTAGCGGCATGGTAGACATCGGCATCAAAATCCATAAAACGCACGACATCTCCGTCCATACCCCACCGGATAGCGACGGCAGTTTAGACCAGGAACAGGAACAGCAACATCAACATCAACACTTCAACCATTTCCCCGCTGCTGGAGACCTATTCCACAATAACGAGTTGGATCTCAATGACTTCCTGACCTTTGAGCCCGGCAACGAGATGTGGAATGTGCCGCTGGAGGAGGGCGCGCATGGGGAGAGCGGCGGCTTTATGGGCGATATGGAGTGGGTAGGTGAGCAGGCTAGTGCGGGCTGGAGTAGGTTTGGTACTCCCCAGGCAGAGCCTGGCGGTGGCATGTTTCGTGTGGAGAGAGGAGCTGAGGTAGATGTTGCAGTGTGATACTTTTTATTTTCTTTATTTTCTTTCCGTTGGCCTATAGAGAGAGGGAGGTGTTGCGGAGTTCGAGGGATGGGTGGATAAATACATAGTAACGGCGTATATATATCCGGTTCTGGAATTAACAGTACATATTTTCTGTTCTCTCCGTTTCTACCGAATAAATAACTTGTGTCCTGGATGTCTTGTCTCTCAACTTGAAGAATCTTGTCTTTTTTCATTACAGCTTCAAGTCTCTGCCTGTCTGTTCTTGTTATTGAACTTTCTTAATAGGAGGGGATTCTTTTACTTTTATACGGGTGTATAAGATATGAGTCGATTGACCTGGCAGTTCCTGTATATTGGTTTCCACCATTATATTTTTGCGTATTCCCTAGTTAAGAATGACTCGCACGATTCAAGGCTGGGTGGAATCATTAGATGTAATTGCAATTATAGTAATATTACAGTATACCTCTTCAAACAGTCGTCGAATTATCATCAATATGAATCCCAAATTGCGTCCGAGCCATCCCGTAACTCGCCCTAACTGCCTCACTGGCATACTCCCTCATACCCCTCTCATATACCTCCGTCACCCCTTTCTCCCACCCCCCCTTCTCCCCCAACAATCTCCCCAACAACGCCGAGTCTCTCACCGCTGTATTCGCGCCTATGCCCCCAGCAGGTGTCATGCTATGCGCCGCGTCCCCAATCACCGTCACACGCGCTTCGTTTGCCCACTCCGGGACCCCGCTCGGTGTCGAGCAGGTGATTTTCCAAAACGCAGCTTCAGACACGTTCATCTGCGCGAAAAGGGGGCGGAGGCGAGGATGCCAGTCCGTCGTCAGGTCCTGTGCGATAGAAGCGGCGGGGGCCCCAATCGTGCTGTAATCGTCGTTGGGCGCGCGAATGACTCCGGGATGCGAGCCCATGGTCCAGCCAAACTGCACGCTGGCATCATCCATATCGCCCGGCCGGACATTCGTGATGAGGAACACAGCGCCCTCTTTCCGCGAAGAATCGCGGATGGCCCAGACGCCTTCGCCTAGGCCCTTGAAGGCCGTGGTTGGCGCTTGTCCGTGGATTCCTCGCGCGCCCGTGTCGTACGTCTTGAGTTTGCCGCCCGATACTTGTTTCGCGATGCCGGAATAGATCCCCTCGCCCCCAACCAGCAGCTCCCCCTCAACCCCCTTCCCACCATCTGCAAACACGGCTCGCACGCCGTTCGGCGTCACCTCGTACCCCGTCACGTGGTGCGACCAGTTGATAAACGGCTCGCAGCCCGCCATGAACAACCTGCGCATATCGCCGCGCGAAATCCCTATCGTCTTGCCATCGCGGGATGTAAGGGACACGGGCGGGCCTTGGTCTTGGCGCTTTGGTTTCCCCTCCTCCCCTTCACTCGAAGGAGGGGGGGATCCAGTCAGCGCATCGAGGACTGTGAATCCACCGCCCGCCCCGGTGGTTTTCCCACACGTGTCCCAGAAGACCTGGAAATCGGCAGGGCTGAGCACGGATTCGATGGCGTCGAGACCCTCGGTTGATAGACGCAGTCTGTAGCCTTGGGCGCGGAAGGAGATAGAGGAGTCGCGCTCGTAGATCTGGAAGGGGATGTGGGCACGGAGGAGGGATTGTGCAAGTAGGAGGGAGGAGATACCGGCGCCGGAGATGAGGATTGGTTTTCGGGGGGGTGGGGGTGTTGCCATGGTTTTGGTGGTGAGGGTGTAGGATAGTGGGGGAGTGGGGGATGGAAGATGAATTATTGTACGGGTGGAAGATAGAGCGAGGCTTTTTGGATATCTCATACCCTGCCTGCTTTTATTATGTCTTTTCTAATCGTATAGGTACATATGAAAGAAAGAAAATTGCGATACTTAAATGACAAACCTGGAGAATAAATGATTGGATGATGTACTATGTTTGTAATTGATAGATAATTCGGATACTTATAAGCCCCGGATTTATCAGCAAGGCTCCGAGGCGAGTGCGAGCTAACCTGCTTGGGTAATACCAAACCAGATGCATAGAGAGAGTAATAAGAGGCTTTAAGTCTTTAGCTAGATAGAGATAACGCATCTCAGGTAATTGATTAATATACAATTAGGCAGTTATTCATAATGAATGCTACTTACCTAGCAGTCCTCTAAGTCCGGACTTTGACACCCGCCGAATTAGGCTTAGTTTCACTTATTATTAAGCGTTCCCTAACCTTGCTTGCCTTGACCTCCTCGTTAACAATCTTCTATAATAAACGGAAAATAACCATAATATAATTAATTTCTTCGCCGGTTCTTAGTATGTTCACGAACTGCTGTTTACCAGTTAGGTTCTATAACTTACATAGGGATAACGAACTCGTGAAGGGATGGAATTGCTGGACAATATTTTCCAAGTACTTAACAAATCGCCTCTAACGCCAGACGAGAAGAAGTATGAGAAAGGACCAAGCGCTATATAAACATACTGCTCGCAAGGGTATATGGCCCATCCACATGCAGCATGTCGGAAAACGCATTTCTGAGAAGACTCGTGGGTGGGATTGCGCCAGCATAACCCGCGCCTCGAAGGAAGGTTTCCTGCTTCGCTAAAACGAGTAGAACAGGTCGAAGTATAACATACTAGTCTTCTATCCGTCTCATGCCGGCCTAGCCAGCTGAGGTATGTTGACTTGAAGAGGTTTGCAGGTAGGGAGCTAGCTATTTTGGCGGCACCTGAGCTGCTATATCTGCGAAAGGTTATGTTAGGGGGAATAGGGGGATTCCGAAGAATTAATAATTCCGTTTTTTCTCATTTTAGAGCTCTCTGCTCATGCAACACTCTAAGGGATGTTGGGATTGACTTTTATCCGCCTGATAAATGTGCAGGAAGGAGTCTTATCAATTGTTGATACACGGCATAGATGACCTATAAAACATCCATCGACGCTCGTCTCAAAGGCCTAATACAATAACACCCTCCAAGAGGTCATATGGTTCGTGGAAAGAGTGTTAGTCTATACTGAAAAGCCAATGCCGGCTCTCTTGATGCTCTCTTTGTCTTGAACTCGTGCGTAAAGCTCTCACTGCGCATACCACTAGGATGATATCCTCAAATTTCACAATTGCTGTCAAGTTCCCATTTTTCATTCGTTCATTCGTTCGTTCATGCCTCGTCTGTACCCATTCTCACCTATAGTTGGTATGCAAGTATTGCTACGCTGAAACTGCTATCATCATCGAGGCCATATGCCCCTGTGTTTGGTGGTTCTAAGACCTTGCCCGACCATCGATGTGCATGCTTAAAGTTCTCATCCGCCCATGTGATTGCAACCAGAGCTCCGGTTGCGGGGCTTGGAGGTTCACTAGGGTTATTTATACCCTCCCACTTCTACGGTCCCTTGTTATGACTACCCTTTTCCTAAGAGGCACTCGAATTCCCATCTGTATGTATTCAGAGATCGCCCTTTACTGATCTTCCATGTTGCTACTAGGAAAATTATTAACATAATCATGATTATGATGACGCTTACGCTTTTGTATCTGACTTGGTCTTCATATGTGCTTGCTTTCGTATAAGCTCTGATATCAATATTGAACTGGATTGATTGAATTATGCGTATATCTCTAGGATATATATGTTAGAGAGAAGAAATGGTAGGATAACTGTTAGATAAACATTCGCTGTTAATAAACACCGCTCGTTCGTTCGTTCGTTCGTTCATGAGTGTTCAGTTTCAGAAAAGGTGTTCTTGTCGCAGTTCTAATCGCGCAGTGTTAGCAGAGCCGCAACAATAATAAGTAGGGTACTCTACCTTTCCGACGACTGCTCCGTCTCCTTTGTATCTAAACCCGTTGCTTAAAAGTCAAAAGTGCGAAACAATAGACATTTAATATGCAATGAGTTTCCACGCTGTGATATATTATCGACTGGAGAACAAGTGGATTCTTGATATTGAATAAGACATCTTGAGAAGTTTAGAATATTGGAGTCAATGAGGGAGCTAGTAAGAGCAAGTCAATATATGAGTCACCAAAATGACAAGACATTTGGTAAAACATATTATGGTGTATTATGAAAGTGAATGTAAGGCAAAGATTTAATTTAATTTTGTTTTATTCTTATTTCCTAAAAAGATCCTACCAGCGCAATGATAAAGCTACAATGTCCCCAATCCCATTCATCAACACCCCTAAGCCTTATTCGCACCAGCCGACCCGCTATCCTTCGCCCTCTGTCCATACGCCTTAGTCGCATAATCCCCATCCTTCACAATCAGATCCTGGGGCCGGTAATCATGCTTGCCGCTCAGGTAGCTCTGCAGGATCGCCTTGGTGCCATCAGCGTACCGCTTCTGCGCATCGAGGGACGTGCCCGACATGTGGGGCACCATGGCGTTGCCACCACCGAAGGGGTTTTTCGCATAGCGCAGAGGGTGGTCTTTTGGTGCTGGTTGAGGGAACCACACGTCTCCGCCGTAGCCGCGGAGGTGGCCAGATTTGAGAGCGGCGGCTACGTCTTCCTTGACGACGATGGCGCCTCGGGCCGTGTTTACTAACCAGGAGCCTGAGGGATTTGTTAGAATATGAAGGGAGGTAGGAAGTAGGAAGAAGGGGGGCATACCGGGCTTCATCTTGGAGATCAACTCCTTGTTGAAGAGACCGCGAGTCTTCTCGTGCAGAGGACAGTTGATGGTAACCACATCACACTGCGCCAACATCTCCTCGAGATTCTCCACTCTTCGGCATCCAATCTCCTTCTCGATCTCAGGCTTTAGGGGCTGGTAATCAAAGTATAGCAACTCCTTGCAGTCGAACGGCTTGAGACGTCTCAAGACTCGCTCACCGATACGACCGACAGCAACGGTACCGACGACCTTGCCCTCGAGATCGAACTCGTTCTTGGCTGCGCCAGCGACATCCCACTCGCCTGCTTGGATCTGTTCGTGGGCTGGCACGAAGTTACGGACGAGTACGAGGATTGTCATGACGACGTGCTCGGCCACGGACACGACGTTGGAGCCTGTTACTTCGGCTACTGTGATTCCGCCATTGGTGGTGTTGGCTGCGTTGAGGTCGACGTGGTCAGAGCCAATACCGGCTGTGATGGCGATCTTGAGCTTCTTGGCCTTTGCGAGACGTTCGGCGGTGAGGTAGCCGGGGTGGAAGCTGGGTTGTGTTAGAGGATGAGAGCTCGAAGTGAAAGGGAGAGGGCATACGGAGTGGTGATGATGATCTCGGCATCTACGAGCTCCTGGTCGAACTTGGAGTTCTCACCCTCCTTGTCAGAGGTAGTGACAAGAGTGTGTCCTTGATCCTCGAGCCATTTACGGATACCCAACTCATTCTCTGTTGTGCCTAGAAGTTCTGGGACCTGCAAGTAGGTATCAGCAATTGTTTCTAATCCATACGGTATTGGATATGGAGAATTGACTTACCTCTTCGGCGTGTTTGCCGCCATCGTATAATACAAGAAGAACCTTGACCTTTTCACGTTTTCCCGTCAGCGTTCTGATATGTCCAATGTTGTTGTGCAGGTGCAGGTTGCTGTGACCCAAGGAAGCTCGACGCGAAAGCGGGCTTGTTCTCGCAGCGGAAGCTGTAAAAAGGGATGCACGCGATGCAGCTGCTGCAAGAGAAGGGCGGGCAATTGATTGGGAAGCGATGCGGCAGAGTGAACGAGTGAGAAATACCATTGTGAAGGATTTATGAGAGACCTCCTTGTGTTGTGAGGGGAATGTGAGGGAAGTGGTGTGTTGATGTACTGTTGTTCGGAAATGCGGGGTTCGGGATCTCTGCTTAAAGACTCGACGTCAGCATTTATCCAGAAGTTTGGTTTCATATATGAAGCCGTTCGGATGATAGGACAGTGGAATATCCTCCCATCTACTTGCCGGGTGATGTTGTGAAGATGAGGAATGTGGAGTTGTTATGACTTACCTTGCAGAATCAACCGATGCGTGTTAGAAGAGGATGATATTCAGCTGAAAACAAGCATTTAAACCTTGGGAACAGCTCACTCCTTTATACCACCCCTCTCCCCCCACTAAACACATCCCTTTTCCCTCTTCCCCTCTTCTTTTGACCTAATGCAGACACCAACATCATCACTGGTCTCGCCCTCAAGACTTCCTTCTCCACTCCACCTCAAGCCCAGCGCCAGCCATCACCGCGAATGAATGGTCCCACGTCTCCGAGACCTACCGTGCCTAGTCAGGGAAAGATGGAGCGGAGCGGGGATGGCGGTTTACGTTTGACTAGAGGTCTAGCTGTGCATTTCTCGGTGAGGCTCGGTGGCTCGGTATACAGCAAGGACATTGGTTGCGGGGCTCTACTCCGTAAAGTATAGAGATCCTGAATAACATTTCCAATTCAAGCTTGTCTGCCTTTCCCTTTCCTCTGAATGTTTCATGTTCCCTCCATCATTTCATCTCATATCAATTCTCCTTTTTTTTTACAGCTTTATACCACCTATAGGAAACCAATATTTCGTATGTTTATGCTGATTGCGGGGTAATCTGCCTGGGCACCGCACCGCAACTATCGATAAGCTAAGCGGGGATGTCTCGGAGACTTCGGAAGCCCAAGGTCGTTGCGACCTCAGGTACTCTCGGTATCTTTTCCGAATGAGTTCCATCCTTCAATCCACTTCTCGGCCCTGAAGCACCGAATCGAACGATGATGATCCCGAAATGCTTATTATGGATCACCTCAGTAGTTTTAGTAATCCGGACCTTGTATGACTATTATATAATCACTTGAAACATGATCTCATTTTTTGCTTACGGGAGAGGTCAAGGCTGTTGTTGCTTGGACTCGAGTACCAGTACTGTACGCACATCTCAATTTGCTTGGCGCTGATGTCTTGATTGCGGGGTAATGCCCCTCCTTGCCTTGGGTATGCGACCATATTCTGTGCAACCATATGGTTAAACCTCCTCTGATTTGGTTGTTGAATCCTGTACGAGTAGATGCGGAGCCTGTTGTGATACAAATAGATACACCGCATTCATCCCATGTAGCTGCAGGACTCACTGTGAATATTACAACCCCAAAACCCCAAAACCCCAAAACCAGCTTCTCTTCTACATCACATATCCAGTGGCATTCCACCATACCATACGAGCGATCAATATTGAACACAGTAAATTCTAGACTTCATAAAACCAAAATCCAACAATCACTAAGCCAGCCAGGGCTCTTCGTACAACCGACTACTCGATTGGGAAAACATATCCGTCCCTGGCGGGCTGGCGGGCACTGTTCCTCAACAACCCCAGATTTCGGTATGTATGTATATCATGTGCCAAGTCAAGGCACGCATGGAAATTCTTCGGCTTACCATCGGAATCACTCCTTTCATACACGACTATTTCTGAACCTCAACCTATGGCGGGGGAAAGGAAACAAAACAAAGATCCATCACGTGTCCTAACCTCCGCAACGCCAGCATCGAAGAATTCCACCCACGCTCCTCTATCAGTCGCAATACTAGTAGTTTATGCATATGTATATTTACAACTATTCATATTCCAAGCCCTAAAGATGGGAAGTCCACATTGACAATATCCACGTGACCGACCCCCTCTGCTCAGCGCGTCTGAAACCCCAAACCGCACGCGTCTTGCAGCGTCGCATCGTACTGTACCGTAACGCAAAGCAAGGGAATCTTATAGATAAATTATTCACTTTACCAAGCCAGAAAGGAACAGAAATAGTAAATGCTAGACAGAAAAGGAGAATACCATAGGCAAAAGCTGAGCTAAATCAGACACTTATTTATGAGACCACTTTAAAAGGTGGAGAATCTAATGCATTTTATTTTTATATTACAGCCCACTCATAAACACCGTACCCTTCCTAACTTCCCCTGCGAGATAACTAGCCTTAGCCATAGTATCTACAGATCCATAGACCGACGGCTGCAAGAAATCTTCTCCCTCTCTCCACTGCCTTACACCTGCTTCGAGTGGAAGGCCAAGCAAGATAGTAACGCGTATAAACTGTCCTTGGATCCACTCGAGCTGCCCCGGTCGAAGGAAGCTCGTTATGAGCGAACCTTGGTCTTCTAATAACAGGGTTAACAGGTGACTTAATGGGCTCAGAACGTGCCATGGCCCTTTGGCAATAACATGGTGCCTATATTCATCTCTCTGTATCGCTCCAGGCCCAGCGTCATCTTGCTTCCTTGGACTTGGACACCTGCTATCCCAGCTACGGCTTGGAAGCAAAATCGATGGGTTAGTAAAGTCAGCGAGGCTAGATAACGTCGTTCGGTTTCCAAGGTAATAGGGCACGCTATAGCACACGGAATCCACGAGCCGCTGGAGGCGTTCTTGATGTAGGATAAAATCCTTATCTAGCTCTATAGCCGGAATTTGGTCTTGTGTGACTTCGGATTGGCCCCTTTCCCCGTTTGCATGAAGAATGACGCTGAGCGAGCCAAGAGCAATCTTGACTAGTATCAGGCGTTGAGAGAGCCATAGGTTCCATACGCTTGCGATTTGACAGGACGGGTAGACGTCGCACACCGAACGATAAGTAGGAATAGATGGGTCTATGTCTTGGGTACTAGTCAGCCTCCGCGGCTGCCAATGATTCGGCACGCTTCGTGCCCACGCCAGAAGCTGTGCATCAAGCCGTTGTGCCTGGGCTACCCGTTCCCGTTCCCGTTCCTGTTCATGCTCATACTCATACTCCCTTGGGCCCTTTGCCAGGAAGCTGTCGTGCTTGGCCTGGAACTCGGCGACGGATGCCCCGATCACATCTAGTGCCATGCTCAGGTTGGGGGTAGCTGCGGCTGCCCCAGCACTTGGTTCGCTGCTCTTGAGCCATGAGTACGCGATGCTCTGCAAGGGCCGTTTCTGGCGCAACGCCGATGAAATCTCAATGTGGAGAATATATTTCCGAATATATGCGTTTGCGTTCACATTACTATCTAGCGTTGTCATTGGGAGTAAGGACACGGCGCCCTGAAGGTGTATGGGCGTGGGGGAGCGATACCCGTATACCGCGACGATATTCTCGTAGAACTGTAGGGCGAGCACGGCTAACATTGTTGCGGGCTTGTCCTGCTCTGCTAGTATATCGTTCTGTAATATACTCCGCAGAGATGCGATGGCCGCCGTATAAGACTGCCGTGACCATTGCAGGCTGAGGCTCCTTGAGTCGCGCCGCCATAGGGAGAGTATTACCGATGCCACGGCTGCGATGGCCAGCGATAGTACGGAGTCGTGCCGCTGCGATGTATAGACTGGCACGAGGGTCTCGAAGAAACCACGGGCTGATGCGATGTCCCGACCTTTGCTAGCTGCATAATAGGCGAAAAAGAACGGTACGGCAGAATCGGGATCGGGATCGGGATAGGGTTCGCGGAGTATAAGTGGAACCCGAACCGAGACTGGACCCCCCCTAGCCCCCTCTGCCGGCGACTCTTGACCGGGAATTGGGAACCTGTAATTCTGGTGTTTGAACCTGATCCTCGTCGGCGGTCTTGCTCTATAACCGGAGCAGTGAAGCTGAAGGCGCTGACATGCCTGGCACTTGGGTTTCGCTTCGTCGCATTTAACACGTCGTTCCTTGCATGTCCCACAGCCTGTAGAAAGCCCACGGTTTACCATAGTATCGGTAAGGTAATAATAGTAACGTTGCCGAAACAGGTAGTTTTGTTGCGACGAAGTATCTTAGTGATTATAAGCGTTGTGCTGCTCTTATATAAGCTTGTTCTTGGTTCCATCAATGCATACCTTGCTGCGTAAACTCCGCCCTGTCATGTGTACTATGTGCGGGTTCCTCGGACGTCGACAATAACATACGAAGTCATTTCTTATAATATAGATCTACGTCAAGTGGCAGGGCTGAGTCCCTTGCGGCGTAAAAGTATTTCGTGCCCCGCCTTTTCTATAGTTAAGATTTAAGGTGATGATCGAGCGATCTACTGTATCTAAGTACAGTTCCTAGTCATATGATTGGCCAAACAGGTATGCACTAGTCTAAGCGTATATTTTAAACCCTAAAATGGAATTAAATTACTTTTACGCCGCACGGAGTAACATCTTTATACGCGTCAATGTGTGCGCTGTGCTTGGCATGCATATCAAGCACCAATCATCATCTTTCCTCGCAAAACAGTTACTTAGTTAGAGCTAATGTCTCTTCTCTACATATACGAACGATCTGCAAAAGTAGCTGAGCAAGATTGACATATTGGCACGTGCATTTCAAAGCACTCTACGGAGTATTGACTTGCAAAGGATTGCAGCACCAGTCATCAGTCTCCCTCGCAAGATGTTACTTGATACAAGCTAGCGAGTTGAGAGAGATTCTTCTTCAATGCGGTGGGTAGATGGGGTTCTTGTTTATCGTTATGACTCTAGGCGTCGGCGGGAGAGTATAAGTTGAGGAGAGAGAACGGACGAGATTAAAAAACCCATCTAGTAATCAACACTGGATGAACTTTCTGTGCCTACAAGCTCACTTCCATTGCTAGTCTTCAACCATGAAACTTACTCTTGCCACCCATCCTATTCTGGCGGCCTGGATGCTTTCGCTGACAGCCACCGCAGCCAACGACTCAGACTCTCCCACTCTGCCGCTGAGCACCGACTCAGCTTTCAACTTCCAATTACTGATAACCCTCGGCGATGCCATAACCGGTGGAGCAGATATCGGGCCCGTCCTAGGCGCAGCTAAGAACATCATCCCTGGAGACTTCTCCTCGTTCAGCGAGCAGTTCTATGCGCTGGCCAACGATACCAAAGCCCAAGCTGCGGACCCAGAGAACGCCTACGATGGCATCAATGTGCGCGAGACGTGGTTCTCGGCGTCGCAGTACTTTCGGCGCGCCGACATTCTCCTGCACAACGACTGGGACAACCCTCTCCTTACCAGCTTGTGGGCTGAGCAGACGGCGGCTTTCGACGCCGCCATTGCGGCGTTGCCTATTCCGGGGCAGCGAGTGCGTTTTCCAGCGACCAAGGGTAGCTTCACCATTGATGCCATCTGGTATGCAGCATCCGCTAGCCCTGATGCCAAACTGCCTACGCTGGTGATTGGGAACGGGTTTGACGCGGCCCAAGAAGACTCCTACCACTACTTTGTAGCCTCTGCCCTAGCTCGTGGCTGGAATTGCATCACGTATGAAGGCCCCGGGCAGCCCACGATCCGCCGAGAACAAGAACTAGGTTTTATTCCCGACTGGGAGAATGTCGTTACTCCCGTCGTGGACTATGTCTTGTCAGAAAAGGCCAACGTCGTGGACGAGAACCGGCTCGCGCTCGTGGGCAACTCCTTTGGCGGCTACCTCGCAGCGCGGGCCGTCGCCTTCGAAAGCCGCATCTCGGCAGCTGTCCTCGTCGACGGCGTGTGGGATCTGTATGCTGGTTATTCCGCGCAACTAACACCCGATATAAGAGCTATATATGAGGCGGGCAATTACTCGCAATTTGATCAAGAACTCCTCTCGCTACGCGCAGCCGGGAAACTGTCTAGCGACGCGGCCTGGGGCGTGGACTACGGCTTGTGGGCATTCAACACGCACTCCCCTTCGGACTTCTTTGATCAGACCAAGAAGTATCAGCTCGAGTCTGTTGTTAGCCAGATCAACGTACCTGTGTTCGTCGGCAGCGCCCAGTTCGAGAATATTTTCCCAGGCCAGCCGCAACAGGTCAAGGATGCTCTGGGGGACAAGGCCACGCTCTATTTGTTCAACGGAACTGCTGGGTATCATTGTCAAACGGCGGCTGGACAAGAGATGACGAGGGCTGTCTTTGCATGGTTGAATAAGACTTTGTGATATCGTAGAAGATGAATGTGATTGTTGTGCACATTGGACTCAAAGGCAAGCATGGGAATCCGTATTGAATCCTAGTAATAGCAGAGGGCTTAAATGGAAGAGAAAAGAAAGATAAGAGGAAAGCTATTATACATAAAATAAAAACTCCTTATGTGTGTAGCAATGTGTCTGTATTCTAGAGGGTGAAGTGTTAAGTACGCTACGAAATCAGGTTTTGATGCCAGCTGACTAATTCAATGTTCCCACAAGACCCTTATACTCCAATAGTTTGTGTGCATGCACAAGGGCCGCGAAATGAAGAAAAGAATTCAACTAACGTGAAGGGATATACCTTAATACCCCCCTCCAGTTTGATCCATATAACACCATAATCAGGTATACAGAAATCGCAGATGCTCTCCTATCGTACCTGTATACTTAACATATTCTAAAGTACACCTACGAAAAAAATCAGGAGATTTATTTACAATATCATCTGATTCCCGCAATTTTCATAACGTTTGATAAACCCCTCCCCCACTCCCTTCCCTCACCTCAATTCGTTGAAACGAGATACCATACCCAACTCCGTCGCGAATTCAAGTGGAGTTCGGATTGAAGTTCTCCAATTGAGGACTACTTCGAGGAATGGACCAAGTTTTTATTTTTGGCTTTGCCTTTGGAAGATTATGATGATATGATGTGATGTGAACTTGCAATACTGTAATTCTGTAATACTGTAAAGATTGAGGACGTTTGATTTAGAGAAGAGGGAGGGGATTTTTACGTTCATGTTTATGTTTATTATACTGATAATGGGTGGGGGGCTGGGGGG
>NW_022157400.1:0-21194 GCF_007821495.1 Lachnellula hyalina
CCACATTACCAGATTCTCTATCATTTTCCCAAAGTTCTCCTACCCCTATTTCTAATACACTCAGATTATCTATCTATCTTTCACAACCCCAAATCAGTGTATTTCCATCTACCCGCTCTAGATTCCAGATATCCCATCCCATTCAGCCTTGCAGAACCAGCTGCGACAGATTGGACTCCGTTCGATGCCTACAAATCCGACTGCGCGTTTAGAGATTCTCTCTCGTTTGCTTACTCGGAGTGAGCTCTGGAGCAGAGAATGTTGAAAGATATGGTTTTGGTAATCTTACGAATGACTGGATCCGATTCGATTCGGTTCGTGGCAGAAGACTACAGTTTCAGACATTGGGCACATGACATGACATGACCCTAGCGGCCTTGGCATCGCATCTCCGCTCTCCACCGCTCTCCTCCGCACCGCCAAGGCCCTGCCCTGCTCTTACCTAATGTATCCCCCAGCCCCACTCCATGCAAATCACTAACCCCAAAACCCACTAGCCGAAATTTTATTTCCAACGACATGTCATGCCACACCACGCCATCTCTTATCTTATCCACAGCCACCCGCTATGTACAGTGGGGTGCAAGAAGTTTGAACCCATGTTTTTGAGGCTAACTGAAGAAAGTATCCGCTTGTACTATGTACGTTAGACTCACTTCACCGCTAACGCAGATAGGTCAAGCGGTTACTTTCCTCAGTTAGCCTTAAAAGCATGGGTTCAAACTTCTTGCACCCCACTGTACCGTACGTGCCGCGCGCGCAACTACTATATCAGCCCTAACTAAAGTGGGAGCTGGGATTTGGGGTTGGCTATTGGTGTCTATTTAAGGATTGGGGGTTACGGGTTGGATTTACGAGATGTAGAGATGTAGATGTGAGGGATCTGACGTATCTAGTAGGGAGTGGGAGCTTGAATAGACTGAGTATACTGTACTGTGGGGTACGATATGATATGAATGATATAAAATGATAGTGTATAACAAAATCTCCCTATGCAATGCACGGTTTCGCACGTATATGTTGAAATTGCGATGCATTGCGCTGCAGTGTATGTGTATTGTATTGTGGGTGTTTGTTCATGATTAGACAGACATCATCCCTTCTTTCTCCCTACCCTTCCTTTCCTTCCCTTCCCTTCCCTTCCTTCCTTTCCCTTCCATTTCCCTCCCTTCCCCCAGTCTCCCCAGACCCAATCCCAGACCCCAGAATCCCAAGAGCAGAGCGCGCATGCATGTACCACAGACCACAGCCATCCCAATCGAATACAACATCCCCATCTTTCATCCACGATTAAACCCCACAAGTAGCATAAGCCGAGATCAGATCCAGTAGTAGCAGCAACGGCAAAACAATATTCAACCAAATCGCAAGCGCAAGCGCAAACAACAGACACAGGAAAAGGAAAATCGTATCAACCCATCAATCGTAAAAAGGAGTGTGTCTTTTCCCGCCCGCACATAGACAGAAAAAGGTAGGCCAAAGATTTAACACCAACCAAGCCGATACGAGCCGCTCCATACCATCCCAAACCAATTACATCAAGGAAAAACGCAATGTAAAGCAGAAACATAAACTCCCGGGAACAATTGTACCAAAGCAGACTGACACTGAGATGTAGATGTATATGAGAAGAGCGCTTTTGGTAAGTTTTACCGAGAGGTAGGGAGATGTATAGGCCGGACCAAGGAGAGAATCCATTGATACATGAAGGAATTGTTTCATTCGTTGCCAATGCCGTATGTCAATGTCGGTCCGCTACCTCTTTCTCTTCTTGCTCTTATCCGGGCTGCCTTGGCCCCCTGCAAGGATGCTGGGGACCATATCAACGTCAACGCCATTTTCGTCCTTCTTGACGGGAACGCCCATATGGCGTCCATAGCGTCCTTTGCGACCATTTCCCTCATCCTCGCTGACACACTGGTCCGCGCTGAGGCCAGCATCTTTGCAGCGCTGGCATGGGCGTTGACGATCGCATCCTTTCTTGCTCTTTCGGCATCGTTGACAACGGGGTTTGGAAGACAGGTCTTCCTCATCCTCGCCAAGCTGATGCTGGAAGTTCAAGTTGGAAGCATTGGATGTTTTTCGAGACTGGGAGGGCAATGAAGTAGGAGATATGGGTTTGGCGCTGCCAGGAGCGCTGACAGACTTCTTGGATTTGACAATCTGGCCAGGTCGCTGTGGCTTTGGCTTGCTGGACTTGTTGACCTTGGCTCCAGATGCACTGGCGCGAGGCTTCCCCATGAGTGATGGCATGCTCTTGGGCTTTGGAATCTTGGTATCTTCCATAACCACATCCTGATTCCCAGGGGTGAATTCGTAGTCAGCCTCGTCTCCGCTTGGCTCTGTGCTATCTTGACTTGGCAAGATGTCATTGAGATGAAGACGGGATTTCTTGATATGACCTGGAGGTAGAATTGGGCTTGTCTCGCGCTTCTGTCGGCGAGCAGGCGGAAGTTCATCCTCACTCTCACTATCCTCGTCACTTGTAGCACCAGTGGAAGAAGCAGCATCAGCTCGTCCGCTGAACGTATCATCCAGAGTAGAGGCAGATGTGCGACCGTGAGAAATGTTTGACATTTCACCCAATCTCATTAGTTGCAGAGCAACATCTTTATCCTCCTCTGACATGCAGCTGCCTACTGTTGGCTCGGGTGTAGGAAGTATCCCGGAGCTGTTGCCAGTTGGCGTCGCTCCGAGAGATTGTCGACCTGGATAATCCCCGGCCCCGCGAGTGCGACGACCTTGAGCAGCAGGCGTAGAGTATATGCCAGGTTGTCCGAATCCATTGCTATAGCTTTGAGGAGAATGCATTGATTGTGGGTTGGAGAAGGGATGCTGTGAAGGATGTGTGAAAGGGAATGAAGCCCTCTGGTGCTCCATTCGACGTGCTGGGGAAACGGAGGAGTTTGAGGTTGCAGCAGGCATTTGAGGCGGCGCAAATAATGGCAGTTCCTGAAAGTATCATATGTTAGGAGACACTTCGGATGAATGAAAGAAGTGAATCGTGTGGAAAACTTACTGAACTCTCAAACTTGGCTCTCTTGCGACGCCCACCTTCCACAATATTGTCTAAACTAATCTCGGTATTGCCCAGGTGCTCACTCTTGGTTCTGCTGGAAACGGAACCAGGAGCCCCATCACCACTGCTGTACCCATTCACGCCATCGCTGTGGTTGTCTGCGAAGCTACCGTGAGCGCTGGACCCCCGGCTTTTGAAACCCGACCGCGACACACTCTTCTTCATCGGAAGTGGATTCGTGCTCGCAGACTCGCTCCGACGACCGCGATTGTTCGGGGATGTACTACGCTTGCGAGAAGTCCTCGACGTAGGTCTAGATAGAGGTTGCCCGTAGCTGAGCGCCTGGGCGGGTGGAGGTGGCATATGGTGGCCATCGCCGGGATAGAAGGCCTGTTGCATAACAGGCGATCCCGAATGATAGGATGATGGACCGTAAGCACCTGGAGGTGGTGAAGGTTCATCAATGACTCTAACATAGACAGTCATGTTGTTTCTAAGGTTCTCGTAACGAGCGATCAGGGTGTTGCCCTGCTCATCCTCGAAGCTGACTCCTTTGGCACCGCCAGGAGGAGCATAAAGACCATAGAAGTTCTTGACTGTAGTTATAATCGAATCGGTTGTATCATGAGGAAATATCTGCACCCGCATAGGAAGGCGCGCGCGATATTGAGGCGATTCGGGGAAGAGGAGTTCGAATGCGACACTCTTAGGCGTTGGACTCCCGAATGGGGACATATTCGTATTGTGTGGAGTTGTAGAGTTGGATTGACCATTCGCATATGTCGCTGGTGGTGTAGCCATTCTCTGAGCTCCAGTGCGCGCATCCATGCCGGTCATTGTGTGTCGGGTTGGGTACGAATGCGAGTGAGGAGCAGCAGGGTCGTGAAGTTGATTTTGTGCGTTTGACGATACGGGGCCGGAAAGAAGACTGGACAATTCCATGCCACTGCTGAAGCAGTACTTCTCGGTTGATTTGATGGCACTTATTCCTAAGTGATGTGTGTTGTCGCTGAGTAGTGAGGTTGCGTGCTGGGCGATCAGACCGTTGTCGCAAGATGGCGGATGGATGGGGAAGACACCGAAGGCGCTGCTGTCTTGCGATCTGGAAGGTTCAGAGGGTTAGTATCAAGCTTTGTGTGTTCGATAATGATATTAGAGAGCGAAATGATAAAGGGGATGGAGTATTGATGGAATTGCGAACTGCTTAACGGTGTGTGGGCGCTTCTTGGCCGACGGAGGACAAGGGGAGAGAAGGCACCGCCAGGAGAGATATACGAGGAAGACGGGTGTTTTTGCTTGATCGCATAACATCAAATAAGGGTGGGAACTTACTGGTGATCAAAGTAGATGCCGTTGCGAGGCCTATCGAGGCATTTGGAGTCGTCGTCCGTTGGAATTGGTGTGCCGAAGTGCTGCGACGCAGAGAGGTTAGAAGATGGGAATTTCTTGGGAGATTCAAGTCGACGACGGTTTGAATAGATGTGCGAAAGGGCGATGGATGGATTGGACACTTACTAAGTCTTGTTTTGGGTCGTTGTGATGCCCTTGGGTGTGGTCTTTGGAAGAGAGGAGCAAGGTTACGAGTCGGCAAGCTGTCTCTGAGGTGGGTTAGAACTAAATTATCTAAGTACTCACATTTCATAAAACTACATAACTGAACAACTACATATTTAGCCAAGTCTTATTTCAATCGTCGATATACATAAAACCGACTACTACCAGTATAACATTCCGCATCAGAAGCTGGTTGTTACTCCTCGTTCTATTGTCCTCAAAGTCCTCGGATTGCCCTCCGCATGCTTGCCTGTCATTGCCCGCTTTAATGGATGCGCAGTGCTGCGATCCTTCTTTCTTGATATCAAGAAGTTTCGCAGTTGCAGCAAAGAGCATACAAAGCCCAGAAATATCTACTATCTACTTGGTGCTACTTTCTCCTTATCCAAATTGTGCATTCCCAAGTCATCCCCCAAGAATTGAGACATTTCTTGCGGAAATGCTCACACTCACTCGAGTATACTTCCCTTCCCGCTCAGCCCGTTCTCGGAGAGGGGGGGTATCTGCTCCTCCTGCTGCTCCTATCGACAAGCACACGTAACTCGTACATGATGTAGCTTTGTCTAGAAACATCCACACACACAAACGGAGGCTTCAAATTATCGATAGCTGCATCTATGTTTATGGGAGGCAGGTCGTCAGGATCTCCGCGCGCATGCGACTGGAAGTCGTCGACTGGTCACTGGTCACTGGTCTCCGATTCTGCTAGACGCAGTGGCCAAATGCTTGACCAAGTCAGAGGCAGCCAGCCAATGATAATATGCACCGTCTGTCTGAGGCAGGGATGATTGGACGATCACAAGTGTAACATGGACATGTACAGCTCCAAAACAATCAATCGCTTGACTGCCTGGGTGTGGCTTTGGACTGCAGCGCGTGTATTCTATGTTATTATATCCTGTGGTCCATGGATGCTTCTTCAAACAACCGCCAGGTCTATCTTGACTTGGGGCCAGGGCAAGGTGTCGGTGTAGCAATTGCATTATTGATTGCGCCCCTAGGATGCTGGCTGGGACTGTATGCGCTGGCGGGCAGTTTCAAGTGCCTTTTATGCTTAGAGTTGGAGGGGTCTAAGGACGGCAAACCCAACCTTCTGACGATAGATTGACCGCCGGGAATGGCCAAATCGAGGCCAGGATGCAGGTGCTTCTGCACAGGAATGACTGGTTAGATCTCCACAGTGCAGCTTTAGTATGCAATGTTGTTTGTCGTGCAGCTGCCAGAAATGCTGTTAATTCGCCGCCGCCCGCACAATTGAGAGGGCAAAAAGCGGATATTGATATCGCAGCGCAAAGGTGGGTGTTTTATTTTACAATTTCTCTAGATATCCCAAATAGAATCGAATCGGACATTTTCAGAAAGATATATACTTTGGCCCGGATAGTCCCAACTCCAGTGGCGGGGCAGGGTTGGTGTTGATGACGACGATCCAATAGCCTTTCGAAGATTTGTCAATTCCGAACAGCACTTGGCCGACAGACCGCAGCGCAGGCCTCGAGTTCCTCTCCTCCGTACGTCGAGACTTCATCCGATGGCATGCGACCCCGTAAACAAAAACACGACAAGTTTACTGACACGGGTCACGCTCACGCCGTTCCTTCACGGGGCCAGGTTGATAGGAAGGCAAGACAATGCGCCAGTGTCTGCGCCATAAGCGCAATTCGCAAACGTCGGTTGTGAGATCCTACTCCAAAAGCCTAGCCTAGCAAATCAGAAGGACATTCGTAGACCTTCCAGGAACGAAGGTACGGTAAAATCCTAACATTAGCAGCCAATCACGGAAAGAAAGGCTGCTCCCAGGAGACACACACGTTGGGAGGTGGTGGGGAGCCATTATTAACCATTGATTAAGCAAGTCTTGCAAGCCTCTAATGCGTGCCACTTTGCTCGGGGGTGCGCTGAAGCTTCTAGACAAGGCAGGCCGTCTTCCGAGCGGCTAACCTTTCCAATCACTTGATCGGTGGGAAAGGGCAGGGAAAAGGGAAAATGAGTTAAATCTTTTGTCGGATAGATCAGAGGCAAGATATATATGATGATTGCTATTGAAATGAAGATGCAATAAAGGTTATGGATAATTGAAGTTGGATCAGCTGACTTAGTGTTGCTAGCGCGATTCCGAGGGGCGAATCTCATGTTTTGACTGATTCTCGAACTGTCCTACACAGCTGCACTAGAAGTTGTCGCATCTTATTTTAAAACACATCAAGTATTAGAGATAAGTTTACATCACCATAATAAAGTTTTTAATGTTGTAGAAATTTACGAAACATGAGTTATAAGTTTCAGATGTTATCGTGAGTTTTTTTCTACGCGTTGAGTGCAACGCGTCGTCTATTAGTAAGCATGACGTAGCAAGCGCACACGTTTCATAGGATAGGTGACACTAACACAGCAGTATAGATTGAGGAGCATTTCATTTCCCATATGCATTACCTTATATTCCTATTAAATGCAATTAATTGATATCTTCCTACCTATAATAAAGCAATCCATTCCCCAATTTTCGAAAACTGCATTGCGATTAATTTTAAAGCGAATGAGTCAAGCCCGGCAGGGGTCGACGAATATGGGCCTCGGCTGCTGCATGCAAAAAGCGGCACGATTTCTCATCAGCTTTTACGCCTGGCGCATTTTCAATCAGTGCCGCTTTTTAGGGGCGTTGTTCAGCGAAACCACTTTTTGCCAACACACCAAATGGGGAGAGTTGTTTGCGCCAAGGGATAGATATACCTGCAGGAATAAAATTTCTTTCATTCAGGACAATATATCTTCAAGTTTACCTATGAAGAATGGCAATATTGATTTTAAGATGCAATGCAGTCTCGAGGCAACACTTCAGCTTGTGAACCTTATCCACTATTATTAAAGGCCGTTTTCAATTGCTAAGATAAATCAAGTAGCCGAGGATATATTATTTTACTTGATGTGGGAGACTGGAGTTGGGAAGGCTTATTTAATTTATTATTATGATTCCGTCGATGCATGCCACCTAGCTCTGTACATTTAATACATAGACAC
Organism: Lachnellula hyalina; assembly: GCF_007821495.1. Taxonomy (NCBI): domain Eukaryota; kingdom Fungi; phylum Ascomycota; class Leotiomycetes; order Helotiales; family Lachnaceae; genus Lachnellula; species Lachnellula hyalina. The sequence goes on from NW_022157400.1 coordinate 7,592, forward strand.
TCTCATACGCTATCAACTTCACCTTGAATGACATATCCTATTCATTTGTTCCTTGGATTTGATTTTTTATTCTTTCTACTTGAATTGCTAAAGGATGATTTAAATGTTAGGCATTTATGTTAACCAGAGCTTAGGGAAATAGGTGATTCGGTGACTTTTATAGAGATTACAGCTGCTGAGCTAGCTTCCAAGCAAATAGATGTTGCGACTGCATTTCTAGTCTCTTATCTACCTCTCTACTCTGCATTGTGTCACTTGAATCCGTGACCTGAAGGAGATTCTAGCCCATAAAAAGGTTTGCTCTACATTCCAAAGGGCAAATGAATGGTAGGATGGGATGGGAAATGATTCAATTAAGGTTTTTGTTATTAGACCCGAAGTTTCATAGAGTTGTACTTATGGTATCAACTCCCTACTGTAGATGGTTTGTCTGTTACTTAAAGTCATCATATACGCCTTGACATCTTTCCCTTTCCGGTGAAACAATTGGGCGACCAACAAGAGACTTTGTTTGTTGTGCAGTGAAGTTCAAAGTTCACCAAGACGCGAATTAAGCGACTGGTCGTTGTGGTTGTCGTTGCTGTGACAGATCTCCCCATTCGAGTTTAGCGGCGGCAGGGGTCTAGTCTGTTTACATTTCATGGTATCAAGTCCGAGCTGACCCAAACATATCGCGATATCCTTTTCACATTTCAACTTGCCATCCTCCTCCTTCCTCCTTCCTCCTCATCGCATCTCCTCATGGATTCGCATTGACTTCCAATTGCAACTCTACTCGAGTACCATTGCATTGCCAGAAGCAACCGCCTATCCTATTATCGCAACACGCCCTCGTACATCTATCCAGTCGACCTCCTTTTATGAATTTTAGGACGCGATAATCTTGCACACCAAACCTCGAGCTTTGCATTGCACTCATCAAACAGTCAGGAAATAATTGCATAGCATAGTTGCAGTTGCTTTTGGCAATTCACAACCGTAAATTCTTTGCATAGCTACTACCAAACCATGGACGCACGAGTATGTTTTGTTATTCACGCCTTCCCTCGCTGTCTATTAGGGCTGCTTACATCTCCCCCATTCCTCGAGATTGCCTCGACAACTTCATTTCCTTCGCAAATTGATTTGCATTACACAACCAGCTGACATTTAATTGATTCAATAGCCACAACGTCCCTTGCGAGCTCTTCGTGTTCAAGGCGACGAGAATATTGCTCCTTCCTCCAAACCGACACTTCACCAGCGCCACAAGTCGACCGGTACACTCTCCAACATGCTGGCTATAGGAGGACTCAAGGCTGCGGCCAAGAGAACCGCCTTTGGAGATGTGAGCAATACAGCGAAGAGCCTGGCTACGATTCATGATGATTCTGTCCTGTCTGGGAAATCAGTTCATTCGGACTTCGTCAAGCCGCTTGTGCAACAAGACAAGCCCGCAGCATTTCTTCGCCCTGCCCAAAGGCCTCTTAATGTCGCGCCAATCAAAGGCCCTTTAAACATCATCTCGTCGACTACGTCCGAACCAGTCTCAGTACCTGCCGCATCCAAAGCATCAGTCGCAGAGCCACGCCAACAAAATACACAATTACCTCCCCTCAAGCGCACACAGTCCAAGAAGCTCACAACGATCTATAAGGATTCTAGTGCAGAGAATGAACAACCATCAAAACCCTCCGTCAACCTAAACACCAGGCCAGAGGTAGCCCCTATTCCTCCTGTCCACCAAGCCCTTGAACCTCGCCAGCACAAAAGTCAACCACAGCTTAAACCAGACCCGCAACCGGTCCTTCGCAAGACTCAGAGCAAGTACTTCGATGCTCAGCCACTACCTCAAGAGCCCGAGAAATTCAGTCCAAGTGAGGCGGTCTACGAGAATGCAAGACAGGATCAATCTACCACATCGGACGATGCATACGAGTCGTATGATAGAATAGTAAATCAGGGACAAGAGGAAGAATCTGTTGACACTGCACAAGAGATACCGGATAAGCAGCATAGACAGGTACCAGCGCCATCTGTTTCCGAGACAGAAGAATATTGGGAGGACGAAGAGGAGGAGATCTACGACGAGCAGGGGTATACCACAGCACACTCCTACCGATCAAAAGGCGACAACACCACTGGAGGCGCAACTACGGTTCTCTTTCCCAAAGTCACCAACAAGGCAAAGAAGGAGATTGCTGCTGCTACGGAAGTCTTCTTGAGCACTCGCACACAAGAGGACATTGAAGAAGACGAATGGGATACTAGCATGGTGACCGAGTACGGGGATGAGATCTTTGCTTACATGCGAGAGCTTGAGGTAGGTCTCCATTTTTTCACTGTACATGCTTTCGGGGACCACAACGCGTCCTGCGGCCTAGTAGGTGGCTATGTCCATATGGCCGCTTGTATGGTCATTGTTTACCTTACCCCTGCCATGTTTACCCTTCTCCACCCTGTTGCTAACCAATCTTGACTCATAGATCAAGATGCTCCCTAATGCACACTACATGGACAACCAGGCCGAGATTCAGTGGTCAATGCGATCTGTCCTTATGGATTGGCTGATTCAAGTTCACCATCGCTTCTCCCTTCTCCCAGAGACCCTCTTCCTTTGCGTCAACTATATCGATCGCTTTCTCTCTTGCAAGATCGTCTCTCTCGGCAAACTTCAATTGGTCGGTGCTACAGCTATCTTCGTTGCCGCTAAGTATGAGGAGATCAACTGCCCATCTGTCAGCGAGATTGTGTACATGGTTGACGGCGGTTACACGGTAGATGAGATCCTCAAGGCAGAACGTTTTATGCTTAGCATGCTTTCGTTCGAACTTGGATGGCCTGGACCCATGAGCTTCCTGAGACGCATAAGCAAGGCGGATGAGTATGACTTGGAGACTAGAACTCTGGCGAAGTACTTCCTTGAAGTGACTGTCATGGATGAGCGATTCGTAGGAAGCCCTCCCAGCTATATTGCTGCAGGTGCCCACTGCCTTTCTCGTTGGATGTTGAAGAAGGGTGACTGGGTAAGTTATTCTGCTTTCAAACTGGTGACCAACGGCTAATTGGTAACGTAGACTCCTGCCCACATCTACTACTCAGGGTACACTTGGGACCAGTTGAGACCCTTGGTATCAATGATGATGGAATGTTGTGAGCATCCTCTGAAGCACCATGCTGCGGTCTTTGAAAAATACTCGGATCGTCGGTACAAAAAAGCGTCAACATTCGTCAAAAATGAGATGGACAAGGGTTTCGTTCTTCCATCAATCCAGATCTCCAACTTTAGACCATCCCTCCCATCCCTTGAGGATGTTGCCGCTCAGATGCCTTTTGAAACGCGAGATTCCTTCAAGCGCATGGTCCAAGTCAAGGGCTAGGCTGGTTCCAATACTTCATACACAACTACATCGGATACTTCAATTCTCTGTATATTATTGGACCAGATATGTCGATAATGGTCTCATTGACGCTCGATATGGTGCTTCCTGTCGACGCTTGGATCCTCAGCATACTACAACAAAAATCACTAGATTCGCATTATTGGCGGCGTTGCATACGGGCAGGTTTTGTTCTTCGCCGCATCCTTTCTTCTTTCAAACGGCCTCTCAGTCTCGGCCCGACCACCGACACACCGACTTCTGCTTTACAGCGTAACGATTCCTTACGATACCACGAGACCACGAACATACTCGTACCTCAGCCGTCTATAATTGAGGCCAGCTTGGCTTGAGGTGCATAATAGAAAATGGGGGCTTTGTAATGCATTGTTTTTGCGTGTATTGACAGATGCTTAATAGCTGTTATTTTCCTTGATGATATGGCGTCAGGGTGTACGGAAGGGTAATCAACAGAAGTAAAATTAGAAGTAGACGTAGGGAATGATACTTCTATCACTTAATGCTGTTGGTGCAAGATGCTGAGGTGAAGTGAGGTGCAGGGTGGCTCAACTGATCGACTTCCCAGCCCCACTAGCACAAGATGTGGATACAATCCACCAACAAGTTCCGTGGAATCCCGCATGTTTGCTTTTTCACTTAATCTCACCCAGGTCTATAAATGATCAACGAAGATGAATCTCATCCAAACTCCGTAACTTCCGTCTTCAGATATACTCCTCGACCTGGTCCTGCACAGTAGGTAAGGTAGTAAGGGTACCGTGCACGTGCGTCTAGCTCGGACATGGATAATCTTTCTCCCGCTGCATCCTACATCCTCGCCAATCAGAGCCCGCCAAGCACGGCACGCGGAAAGGTTTCCACCCCACTCCTCCTTCCTCACGCGCGCAAACTTAAATCCGGACGGGCGCAAGTCTCCGTTGCAGCGAAAACTGTACTCCGCAGCTTTCGTCCCCTCGCCCCGAAGCTAGAAAACAACAAGGACTAAGCTTCCCTGCAGAGTTCACTATCCTCTTGGGGCCGTCAATCCCCGTCTGCCATTCTTTTGGAACGTGTGTGTACTCATTGCATTGTTTATTCTTGGGCATTTCTTTGCTGTTCTTTTCTATCTTTGCGCTGGGAAGATTAGACGGAATCGAAACCCCCATTTTCCAGGAAAGAGGGATTGCCAGTCAGCTTTCATTCAGCATTGCACGACAAAGAACCGGAGGAACGGAACAGAGTCAGTCATACGCAGACGCGAAGTGCAATTGGGCCCTAGGAATAGGATAGGATAAGAGAAGACACGATGCCGGATCTTATCAAGGCGAAGGAGGTGGTGAAGGAGTCGTTGTTGGGGATGGAGATCGTGGAGGAGGTGCAGATGTCGGCGCAGAGCAAGGCGACGTTTGAGAAGAACGCGAGGAGGGATGAGGAGAGTGGGGAGCTGTTTATGGGCGAGGAGGAGTTTGTCAATGCTGTTGCGCCGGTGGAGGAAGATTATGTGAGTATGCCTTTGCTTTTGTATCTACTTCTTACTCTTGCTCTATACTTTCTCGTCTTGTTTTCTACTGTACAAATTTTTTGACAACAATTGACTCATGAATCAACAGCACAAAATCAAGCGCGAACAATACGGCATCCTCTTCAGAGTTGCCGACAGGAAGAAGACGGGCAAGATCAGTCTCCCGGACTGGAGTACCTTTGAAAACCTCCTTGCGAAACCCGATGCAGAGTACGAGATCGCGTTTCGGCTTTTCGATGTGGAGAATACTGGTTTCGTTAAGTACGAGGATTTGAAGAAGCTCTATGAGATGAATAAGAGTCCGGATAGTATACCGTTTGACTGGAACTGCGAGTGGGCGACGCTGTATAGTGGGGGAAAGAAGCGCAGGCACGATCTTACGTACCCGCAGTTCTCGCAGATGCTGAGAGGGTTGCAGGGAGAGAGGATACGACAGGCTTTCCATTATTTTGACAAAGATGGCGATGGGTTTATTGAGCCTGAGGAATTCCAACGTATTATACTCGAGACGGCCAAACACAAGCTTTCAGACCATCTGTTGGAGAACCTACATACCCTCTGCAACATATCGACAGGTACCAAAATCTCCTACGCCAATGTTCGCGCGTTTCAGAACATGATCCGGGAAATGGACCTCGTAGAATTGATCATCAGACAAGCTACAGCGCAAAGTGATGATGGCAAGATCACCAGAACAGAATTTCTCAACGAAGCTGCGCGCATAACCCGCTTCTCCCTCTTCACGCCCATGGAAGCAGACATCCTCTTCCACTTCGCCGGTCTTGACGAACCCTCAGGCCGCCTCGGCCTCGGCGATTTCTCCAAAGTCCTCGACGCCTCATGGCGTAACCCGCTATACAATGCCTTCGGAGCTGCCTCTGCAGGAGCCAAGAAAGCAAAGACAAGCACCCAGAAAGCCCTGCGCTCAGTCCTCGAATCAGTACACCATTTCGCGCTGGGTTCTTTGGCTGGTGCGTTTGGTGCTTTCGTGGTGTATCCTATTGATCTGGTCAAAACGAGACTGCAGAACCAGCGCTCTGCACGCCCTGGCTCAATGCTGTACAAGAACTCACTCGACTGCGCCAAGAAGGTCATCCGCAATGAAGGTTTCACTGGTCTGTACTCGGGCGTCTTGCCTCAACTCATTGGTGTAGCGCCAGAGAAAGCCATTAAGTTGACTGTCAATGATCTGGTACGAGGGCACTTCTCGAATAAGGATGGGAAGATCTGGATCCCGCATGAGATATTGGCAGGTGGTACTGCTGGTGCATGTCAAGTTGTATGTTTGCCCCTTCCACTTCATATAGCTTCCATACCCTCTTCTCATACTAATACTTTCAAAGGTCTTTACTAACCCCCTCGAAATCGTCAAAATCCGCCTGCAAGTCCAAGGTGAAGTCGCCAAATCCGTCACCGACGTCCCCCGCCGCTCCGCCATGTGGATAGTAAAAAACCTCGGTCTAGTAGGCCTCTACAAAGGCGCCTCTGCCTGCCTCCTCCGCGACGTTCCCTTCTCAGCCATCTACTTCCCAACCTACAACCATCTAAAACGCGACTACTTTGGGGAATCACAAACCAAGAAACTCGGTGTCGTACAACTACTCACCGCCGGTGCTATTGCGGGAATGCCAGCTGCGTACCTAACCACACCATGTGATGTCATCAAAACCCGTCTCCAAGTCGAAGCCCGTAAAGGCGAGTCCTCGTACACCAGTCTCCGCCACTGCGCGCGCACCATCATGAAAGAAGAGGGCTTCAAAGCCTTCTTCAAAGGCGGACCAGCGCGTATCCTGCGCTCGAGTCCACAGTTTGGTTTCACGCTCGCGGCGTACGAAGTCCTACAGGGCTTGTTACCGCTCCCAGGGGGTGAGGAGGGTGCGAATGCAATGCCTCATAAGGGCGTCGGCGCTGTGGAGGCGGGCTTGCAGGGCCAGGAGGGCCCGTTGGGGTATCTGAGGAGTCGGAATGCGTTGAAGATTATACTGGATCTGGATGGCGAGTTTGGTAGGAGGGCTATGCCTGGGGGCGGGGAGGGGTGGAAGGGCTTGCCGAGGGTGTTGGGTGGGAAGTCGTAGGCGAGGCGAGCTTGAATTGGGGGAGTTTGCTGATCGAGTATGAATGAATACGAGTATGAGTATGAGTCTGATTGTATTGCGAAGACGAGACGAGATGAGCCGCTGCTAGTATAGAAGATGTTAGAGGGTAGGTAGAAAGGGTACATATATATCTAGATATAGACGCGGCCTTTTTCTAGATCTTTCAACACGGATAAACAAGACAGACGGATAGATAGATGACTATTATTTACCGTTTATTTATTTATCTATTCATCTATCTTTATCTCCCTCTCTTGCTTACTTTCTTGCTTTCTGGCGTGTAGAAGTAAGGTAAAGGAGGAAGGGGAGAGGGGGCTTTTTACTTGATGTGTAGGTAGGTAGAGGGTAGAGGGTAGAGGGTGGTTTGTTAAGGGCGTTGTGTATAGTGCACTATAGTGTGATATGATATGCGATATGTGAAATGTTATATGTGATATGTTATGTATTTGATGCTGGTAGGTATAGTAGAGTAGGTAGGTTTTGGGATCAAGATGAAGATGAAGGTGAAGGTGGTAGGCTTGCGTTTATGCGTCTATGTGTTTATTTGCTAAGCGGTGTTTGTGAAGCGCGGAGTGAGAAGTGATGGGCAGACAGAGGCTTTGGTTTTATAGTATGGAAATGTGTAGTCTGGAGATATATGTAGGTAGATGTGTGGATGAATGGATGGGTGGGTGGGTGAGATTGTATGGAGTAAAGTGATATGAATGGTAGATGGGTAGATTTTCTTGAAGATGAATTGGTGTTGTTATTTAGGCGTGGAGGGGTTTGACTCCTTGAGTGTGGGGTTGATGCAGGATGAGTGAGTAAATACTGGGGGTATAGATAGGGTGGAATACTGATTACCTGATAACATCTCCCTTCCTCGTTTACCCTTGAACTCAAGTACCAGCCAGAGACTAGAAGTCGAGACGTCGCAACCGAAAGCTTGGAGTGGAAAAAGAAATTCAGGGGTCGAGATTGTGTCTTGGAAACGAATCTGAATTCAACAATCGAGAAAGTAAGCGTCTTTCCTCGGTGTGTCTGTTTACGTGAGTCCGGCTTCTTTTCAGGGGAAATTTGTAGGGGGATAGATGAAGAATAAATACCTTGCTGTCTGAAGTTGGACTGTCCTGTTTGAAGAGTTATTCGTGAATCAACTTGCCCTCACAGTGCCTCCCGCTCTTCCTCTTCTCAATCTCATCAAACCATCAGTGCAGAAAAGCCCATTCGTCACATCTGTCTTCGAGTTATCCCATGCCAACGGAAGCTGAGTCAACTATGTGGCCCAATTATTCAAAGACCTGGAAAGGCTCGGTATACATCACTGGAGGCATGCTGTAGGGATATGAGGGATGCTAAAGCCCATGCTTCATATGCGTACTCGAAGTTCCATGCCTTGTATCCAAGGTAGATACAAGGCCATGCAAGGAGCCCCATGGGTTTGAAGCCAAAACTGTTCTTGATACGAGGGTCTGCGCCCCAGGCAAAAAGAGTTCGGATGATGTGGAATTCGTGAGCGGCGCATGCGTAATATAGTGTAGAGGTGTGTCTCCATGGGAGTCCCTGAAATCGACCATGGTGTTTAGGATTCGTAAAAAACCAGTTGAGGGAGAGTGATCATGGTTGTGTATATGGGTGATAGTTTGACCTCCTCTTGGCTACTTAGCGTGTCTCTGTGGATCGCTTTCTCTCCAAGATCTAGTTCCTGGGCGATGGTTAGCAAGTGCAGCAAAGTCATGCTGTTTTCAATGTCCATAGTGAGATCCTCTGCCGAGTATATGTGTTTTGGTATCTAGCAGTAGAACCAGGAGGGCGACCACGTAGTCAGCGCCGTATCAATCATCTTGCAAATATTGAGCCATGACTTCTTCAAAAGCAGTGAGATTTGGGGGAATATCATCAATCTGCTAGTGACTTTTTTGAAATTACCAATTTGCCTAGAGGAAAGAGTCTGAAGCTTGTCCTTGACAACACGGCTCGAGTCTCCCGAATGTCTTGTTCCACTTCCACGTTGTAAGTAGCAAAGCCGGGAAGCTGGTGATCTACGGTTGACTTGTGACTCAATATAATTGTCAAGTTCAAGTGCGTTCTAAAGAGTTTTTCATCATTCATTTTCGTCATGCCTTGAAGATACCAACAGTTCAGCTATCCCTTTCTATTTCTTTAGTTCCATTCCATTGTGCCGAAAGCTCCATCTAGAGAGAGTTGAATAATTTCGGTGTGAAAGATTCACAGTACCGGTTTGTCTTGCGTTTCCTTTTTCAGCTATGATATTTTGCCGGTAGATTGCAAAATAAATTAATTACAAGGAATGTGCTTGAACTGCTTCGTATTTGAAGCTTTCTGACGTGCTCGCTCGAGAATTGGCTGAATGTAAATGAACATCAAGGGTCACCAGCAATATCCTCGACAAATTTGAAGTGAACAGTATACTCTTGGCAGGAGAACCTCTCCATCCAAGGAGCCATCGCAAGACTTAGATTGAAAATAGTTGGAAGATGTGCTGGAGTGACAACTAGCCATGAAACAATGTAAAAATGAAATGGAGACTTTGAAGAATACAAATCTGATTCTAGGCGGATCATTTTGCCCAAAATGGAGACAGATACCATCACTTGAATAGACATAGCCGCTTGCGCAGGCAGGATTTTGAACGTCGAGATCATTTTGCACGTCTACTTCATGGACCCTCCGTCACGGACGGTGACTTAAGTGTCCTTGACTGTATATACTAGTGCTTCTGCTTATACCCATGAGGGCACAACTCATACACTTGTTGGTTACGCCAATGTTGCAACACTGAAAAGCCCACCTGTCAGTCTTCGAGATATCCGCGGGGAGGCAAATGCCCCATCGCTGGAAGTTGAAGCTCGCTCGTAGCCTGGCTATCGCGCTATATCAGATCAATGCGCTGGCTGGGTCCACAGAAAGATCTCCAGCTACAGCATCATTTTCTTCAAGCATCGCAAGGGGGGGGGGGGTGATCTCAGCCATCACTTCTTGACCGGCTGGCAATATTCACGCCCTGATGACCAGAGACACGTACATGCCTCTGAAGGTTCCTCAAGAGGAATTGGTGATCTAGATGTGTATGTCCATTGTTCCAGATTACAATATGTCCAAGGTCATTTCCAAGGTTTCGGAAGAGCTTTGGTGTAGTTTTGATGAAAGTTGGTTTTGAAAAGGACTTTTTGGGGTGTCTTGAACTACTTTACATATTCAACTTTTGAGTTAAAAAAGATACCCAGCTTTGTTTGCGATCAATGAACATTTAGCAAGACTTGCGCATTGAGATGCGATTGATGTTGAGTACATGGACGTGTGCGGGACGAATTATTCTATGGGGTATGCGTTTGGAAGAAGCGGCTAACTACATTTAGTTAGTGCTACGCTGCAAAAAGTTCCCGCCTCGCAAAAAAATAATTCTTAGCAGAAGCTCTGTTCTACCTCACAGCTACGTCTCTTTCGTAAAATCCAGCAATACCGACATCATGGTTGTGAAAGGCAAGCTAAAGATGGCCCTTGTGGCAGAGAAGGATATCGATTTCAAAAAATTGAATTTAAAGAAGAAGGAAAAAGCTGCTAGGAAGAAGAAAGCGCAAAAAGGCGGGGATAAGCCAGAATCCAATGGGAAGGTGGAGGAGGTTTGGGAAGATGTTGAAGAAGCAGCTGAAGACAGCGGGAGTGATGAGGATGAGGAAGAATTAGAAACTGCACCTATGCAGGTAGGTTATTCTATTCGTCCTCTATGAACGACTCTGACAATATGGTAGATTGATTTCGAAGGTATCGACGAGAGCGACAGCGATTCCTCTGCAGGCGAGAACGACCAAGAGAATGATTTGGAGGATGATGAGGACGACGAAGACATACCTGTGTCCGACTTGGAAGATCTGGATGATGAAGAGAAGGAAGATATGATTCCCCACCAACGTCTCACCATAAACAATACAGTCGCCCTCACCGCAGCCCTCAAACGAATCGCACTTCCCACATCTAAAATACCCTTCTCAGAGCATCAATCGATTACCACTTCTGCGCCAGTAGTGATTGAAGATGTTTCGGACGATTTGAATCGCGAGTTGGCCTTTTACGCACAGTCGCTATCTGCGGCACAAGAAGGACGCAAGCTCTTGAAAGCAGAAGGTGTTAAATTCACGCGACCAACAGACTACTTCGCCGAGATGGTAAAGGCGGATGAGCATATGGCGAAGATCAAGGCGAAGTTGATTGACGAGGCAGCGAGCAAGAAAGCTTCTTCTGATGCGAGGAAACAGCGAGACTTGAAGAAGTTTGGCAAGCAGGTGCAGGTAGCGAAGCTACAGGAGAGAGATAAGGAACGCAAGACGACAATGGAGAAGATCAAGGCTCTGAAGAGAAGTATGTGCCCCCAAAGAATCAATTCAACCTTATGCTAATCATGTTTAATAGAACGCCAAGGCGCAGATACCGAGACGACCAATGAAGCAGATATCTTCGATGTAGCACTTGAGGATGAGACCGCCAAGCCTTCTCGAAAAGACAGGATAGGACCCAACAAACGCCAAAAGAAGGACGAGAAATTCGGGTTTGGAGGCAAGAAACGGTTCAAGAAGAGCGGTGATGCGATGTCCAGTGGTGACTTGACGGGTTTTTCGAGTAAAAAGATGAAAGGTGGTGCAAAGCCTAGGCCCGGGAAGGCCAGGAGAGCGTCAAAGAAATGAGTTCTGTCGGACGGAATATAAAATGGGATATGGCGTTTCGGTCGGTTCTTTGCATAGGGTTATGTAGATATACCAAGCTATTTTCCAGTGTCCATGCAGTGATGACAAGATGTCATTGTTGTAATGCCTCGTACATATTTTCTGCTTTTTTCTTCACGTTATCTGCACCGTCGTCTTCCAGCTCAGTTTCTCTACATGCACTCCAGATGCAAGTGCGCATTTACACTATATAGTTCTTTCTAAGACCATCAACGGCAACTGAACCTCGTTAGATCATCCATCCAACACAATGATTATTACTAGCATTGAGAGTCATCATTCCTATCAAAGTTTTTCAGTTCTTCAAATATAACGTGTATTTCACGTGACTCCGATCACCATCAGTATTGTTCCCGGGTCTATGCAAGCCCAGAAACGACAATTGTTGTTTCGATCGATACATAACATAAACCTACCCACAGAACCGCAGAACCAAGAACGAGAGCGCAATGCCAAGTGCCATGTACATGTATATCCCTCACGTACTCCATCAGTCAAGCTCCATCCAAACTCCAGCTACAAACCCAAGACCCAGCGGTTCCAGTTCCAATCCCAAATCCCAGGCTCTAGCATTTATGCTCCATCCAAAACATCCATCTCATCTAGCACAGTGCCGATTTCAGGCTCCACATCTAGTGCCTCTTGTTGTGGTGGACTTTGGAACCGAGTCCGCTGAGGACTTGTGCCGATGAGGTGGACATGTTGATGGTAGTGTCGTTGTTCGCTCTCTCGAGTGCTCTGGTTTGAAGAGCCTGTTGTCACACAAGCAAGTGTTAGCTAGAACTTTTTTTGGGAGTGGGGTGTGAGTACATGTAGAAGGTGTAGTACATACGGTTGCGGGAGCGGTATTCGAGATATCTGATTAGCAGATTGAGCAATCCGGCAGTGCCGCTTATGATGATGGTTATTGCAATTGCAGTTGAGGCTATCTGAGATACTGGGATAGTTAGTACGTTGATCTATACAATTAAGATGCTTTCGATTTGAAATGAGTTGTCAATCACTTGAACTACACCTAGGTAGTGAGTGTCCAGAGCGTTCTGTAGTTTATTGCACCACATAAGAAACAGGAAGTAAACTTTACCCATGTTTTCAAGATTTGCTTTGGCGATTTTGGGAAGAAATTTCGTTCTGCGTGGTAGGGTGACAGTGATATAAGTAGGTGACAGAAAGGCAGGAAATTACATAGACTGAATAGCTTTAAAGTCACACATCCGGGAAGCAAATCCGGATAGGGGGAGAGCTGAAAAAAAGCAGATGTTGGCGGAAGTTTGGTGCACTTTGGGTGTGCACTTGGACGGTGCACTTGGATGGTGCCGACGACGGGGTAGAGTAAGTGCAACATTATTGGGTGTTGGAAATGAGTGGATCTAGGCACTTTTAACATAAAACTTAAGCGAACCAATAATGTTGGGTGGTTGGCTCGGGAAGATCCATGGTCGTGTATAGAAGATTCATGGTCGCGTCTGGAAGATCCATTGACCCTGCGAGCCCTGCTGTGCTGTCACATCAATCCCATAACCCGCTGTACTCCACGGGGGTTTGCAGATTCGCCGCGTTTTTAGTTCAATGAGACGGCGGAGGTCCCTGTCCCCCCCCAACGGCATCTCGAAAATGTCAGACACGGAGCATCACCGATGTTCTTTTGACGCGGCGGTGTATTGAAAAGCCTTTGCTGATTGGCCTCCGGCGCTCGTCGTAAGGTGTCCGGGGGGCTGCGTATGCCGCTCCCAGCAAGACATCCAAAGCTTACTCCGTATACCGTCATATCGATACTGTCATATTGGAAAACAAATGTTTGTAGCACGCGCATACCGGGCTCGCGATGCATGTCTAGGTAGGTAGGTAGGTAGGTGGGTAGGTAGGTGGGTAGGTAGGTGGGTAGTAGGTGGGTAGGTAGGTGGG
>NW_022157401.1:0-21056 GCF_007821495.1 Lachnellula hyalina
TGGTGGAAGCCTCGAAAAAGTAGCTTACCTTACTCCGAGACCTATAGGTAATAATTGCATTTGCATGCGCTGAGCTGAAGGACCGAATCGCTGCAGCTAACTAACTAACTTAACTTACTTACTTTACGTTCTCCGGATGCACTGTATCCTGCATGCACCCCGCGATCAGCTGGCCGAAAACAAAAGCTTCTTCGAAATGTGTCTGGAGAAGAAAGGCATTTTTATTAGTTGATCTGAGAGATTGGAGATTTGCATAAGACGTGTTGTCGCTGCCTCGGGCGCAAGGTCCCATTAAAGGAAGCGGGAGCCCCTGAATTTATACTAGCCGCATGTGCCACACATGCGGCTATGCTTATGTTTCGTAAAACGTAGATGGGATGGTATGAAGTAATTGAAATCCAGTATGCACTGTTAAGTAAACCAACGCGACAATGAATGCGAATGTTAAATCAAGTGCATTTAGAGCGCAGCGCATGTTAAAGTTCGGCTAATGATCAGGTGGAGAGAGAGACAATATTTAGAGGTAACGCGTCCACTAGAAAAGAAAGCAGGTCTTCACTTGATAATTATCGTATATTTCACTATTGAGAGGCTTCTTCCTTGCCCCACATAACTGGTGACGGATTCAAAGGCGTCCAATCAGCTAAACGCACCGTGGACTTTTTGTTTCATCCAGACCCAGCCCCAGCAGACCTCCGCAAGCCTCATCCTTCATTTGGCTTGGTCTTAAGACAGACTTATCCCGCGGCGCTACTTTCTTGACTTCATATTTTCGCCGAGTCCTGTCCTGCTACTTACCCCGATCTCTCTGTCGCGTATTTTTATCTTTTGATATTTACGAGTATATATATTTTCATGTCGTCGAGGATGCTTTGATGTTGCTTGCTGTTCTTTTGCATCCTTTCTTTACACTCTTTTGAATCCTTCCTTCAGGTCGGCCCAGTTGCTGCACCTTGCCTCCATTTCTGAATACAAAACGTACCGTATAGTCTTTCCGGTTTCGAGGTTTACATTCTCGAGAGCTCATCATGAGATTCTCAACTTTATCCCTGGCGGCTCTCGCCTCCTTCACATGTACCGTCTCGGCTCTCTCACCCGCCGACTGGAAGAAGCAATCTATCTATCAAGTCATGACGGATCGGTTTGCTCGCACTGATGGCTCGACCACTGCCGCTTGTGATACGTCCGCTGACAAGTATTGTGGGGGTTCATGGCAAGGCATTATCAACAAGCTGGATTATATCCAGGACATGGGTTTTACTGCGGTAAGTCTCCGGCATGGCCTGGCCCCGTCCTTGGATATTTGCTTTACTGACGAACGGACAATAGATCTGGATATCGCCCATTGTGGAAAATCTGCAAGCGGATGGCGCTTATCATGGATATTGGGCTCAGAATATCACAGAGTTAAACACTAACTTCGGGACCGAAAGCGATTTGCTTGCTCTATCTACGGCACTCCATGGTAAAGGCATGTACCTTATGGTCGATGTCGTTACAAATCACATGTGATTATCCCTTTTATTCATTCCCCTCTGATTTTACCGTGTTGCGGCTCGTTTCATCTTCCTAGCTCTTGCTCTCTACGGGATACAATACTGATCCCATGATAAGGGGTTATAATGGGTGCCGCGATTGTGTCGATTACAGCATCTTTGATCCTTTTAACTTGGTAAGGCTGTGCCTGTCTGTATGATAACAATAAATTAGCTGACAAAAAGAAGCAATCTGATTATCACACCCCCTGCGCCATCGATTACAACAATGCCACGAGTGAAAAGGTCTGTTGGGAGGGAGATGACACTGTTTCTCTGCCGGATCTCAGAACCGAGGATTCTGGTGTGTTGGCTACGTGGAATACTTGGATTGGCGGAATTGTGACCAAGTATAGCATTGATGGTTTGAGGTTGGATAGTGCCCTGGAGGTGGATGTGGACTTCTTCTCTCCTTTTGAGGCTGCAGGTAAGTCTGCCGTGATTGACAACAAGATGATGACATACACTGACCATTCACAGCTGGTGTCTATATTGTGGGGGAAGCCTTCAATGGGGACCCTTCTACTGTTTGCCCATTACAGGACTCCCTGAGCGGTTTATTGAATTACCCCGCGTGAGTCGGAAAATACTGGCCAAACTCCTTTCTCTCTCTAATAGAATCATAGCTACTATTGGATTACTCAAGCATTCGAAAGCACTAGCGGCAGTATGAGCAACCTTGAGAACGGCATCAATACCATGAAGTCAGAATGCTCTGATACAAATCTCCTCGGATCATTCCTGGAGAATCATGATGTCGCACGCTTCCCGTCCTACACTTCTGACATCTCTTTGACTAAGAACGCAATTGCTTTTACAATACTTACAGACGGAATCCCAATTGTTTATGAAGGCCAGGAGCAGCATTTCTCTGGAACAGGAGACCCATCCAGCCGTGAAGCCGTCTGGCTCTCAGGATATCCTACTGACTCCACATTCTATACATGGATCGCATCCCTCAACCAAATCAGAAACGAAGCAATCAACCTGGACCCAACCTACGTCACGTATAAAGCAAACCCAATCTACTCCGATTCCTCCAACATTGTGATGCGAAAAGGAAACACCGGTTTTCAAATGATCAGCGCCTTCACCAACACAGGTGCTAGCGGTAGCTCTAGTTTCACACTGTCGTCTACCGAAACCGGCTTCAACTCTAGCCAGGCTTTAATCGAAGTCATGAGCTGCACAGCTGTCACAACAGACTCCAGCGGAAATCTTGCTGTGACGTTGACCAGCGGACTACCAGGCGTCTACTTTCCAAAGTCTCTACTGACAGGAAGCGGTATCTGCTCTTCTATCACAGGTAAGCCCACCATATATTGTCGCTGAGCTAGCACTGATGAATCCAGGCTCTAAATCCAGCACATCAGCCTCGGCCTCAGCAACTACAACTGCCCCATCGACCACAGACACCTCGTCAGCCACAGCCACGTCGACGAAGACTTCCAAATCCGCGAGTTCTAGTATGCAACATCCTCGAAATTTTCATTGTTGGGTATATCAAGGGATATTGATGTTCTTTTCAATATCCCAGGTATTCTGAGACATTAGAGCCAGAAATATCATCCCGAACCCTAATTACTTTTGTCAATCAGACAATAAAGACTAACACTGGACATCCAGGCCTAACAACATCATCAGTAGCGAGTTCGACATCAGCATCCTGCACAACAGCAACCTCCGTCGCCGTCACATTCAATGCACTCGAGTCGACCGCATACGGTGAGACCATCAAGCTCGCCGGCAATACCACCGCACTCGGCAGCTGGGCTCCAGCCAACGCCCTCGCGCTCTCCGCAGCAAACTACACAGCCAGTAACCCTCAGTGGTCCGTCACCGTGAGCATGGCGCCAGGGACGGCGGTGCTGTATAAGTTCATCAAGGTGGGGAGCGGGGGGAGCGTGGCGTGGGAGGCGGATCCGAATAGGAGTTATACGGTGCCTGTTGGGTGCGCTGCTGCTGCTATGGTGAGGGATGTCTGGCAGGCTTGAGTTGGTTGGATGGATTGATGGGCAGATGAGAGCAAAAGACTTCTGTCTACTTCTGCTTCTGCTTCTGCTTCTGCGGGGCGCGCAGGCGGGCGGGCGGGCGGTAGCGATACGAAGGAAAGCAACATCATGGTTTATGATTGGCCAGCCCAGCCATGTCAATTTTCACTTCTGTATATAAATTACCTTCTTCCTGTATATGTTTCTATCTACACCCACGTACCTTTCATGGAGTAACAACAAACAACACCTGTGGTGATTTACTCTCTTTCACTTTGATATATATCTCTCCCTTGTACTCGAGAAGTGATGACCGTGAAATCCAATGCTCTCTATAGACTCTAGACCGAGGAGCCGAACGAACACGAACACGACGTCAACCCAAATCCAAATCAAATCGTTAATACGGATGAATTTGTTTATTATTTCCAAAGAAGCAAGACACGTTGGCGATAGAGTGAGCTGTGAATTAGAAAGCGTTAATTAGGAGGGGACCTTCAACCCTGTAAAGCAAAGAGGCAATAGGGTAAACGAATCATTAGTGTGGTGTGGTGTGGAACGGTGGCTGTAACTTATTAGGCACGCGCTGTCTGATGAGAGTCCCCGTGCTAAAGTGCCTTCATATGGAGATTGAGCCACCGTGAACAATGGATAACTCTCTATACTCTGTACCAAGCAATGGGCCTTTCCCTCAGGCGTTCAAGTTCAGGTTCACACAAGAAAGACTATTCCATTTATAATTGAGTTATGCAGCACATATGTATTGCCTTTTCAATTATCTATCTGATACATGATCTTGCCTCCCTTTCTTTCCGAAGAGACATCCCTTCAGCGCAAGATAGAACGAATCATCATCATCGTCACCATATGCATATGCCTCCCTCTCTCCTTAATACATGCTTTTGTTTCGTTCGTTCGTTCCATCTAGAAGTGGCCACTCCTCATTATGCCCTGCCCTTCATAAAATGTTCAGCAGTGTAAGTAATCCGAATCAAAAACGCGCCTTTCCCATATTTTAAGGCTCAGCTCAAACGCCAGCAATAAGAGAACAGATGAGAGGACACAGCATTTCTCCATGTCGTAATAGAAAAAGAAGAAGAATTTGAAAAAAAAAAAAAAAAATTCTAGCACGCTACGTAATTTTCTGGGGAAACATCAGTGGTCTTGATAGCCAGGATGAGAGCATTCCAGCGTCTCAAAAGCTAATTTCAAAAACCGGGTTGAGTCCAATCAATTGCATGACGAATCCACTCAAAAGGTTGAGTAAATTCTTCATAAACAAAAGGCAGCCAGATGGAGCTGTTTCTTACTGGATAGCAAGTATGCCAAGGTGAAGGACATCCTATGAGAGAATGGCCTTCAAGAGAATTGGCGAGAATGGCCCATCATAGAAGCTGCGGGGCTAGGCATGGCGTTTGGGGCATTTGGGTCTCGACCCTGTTCGCCGTTGATGCGATTTGCCAAGGCCACCATGGTGGAGAGTCTCTTCAAGACGGGATCGTGAGCCGAGAGATTACTGATGCGCATGAACAGATGTTCTAGGCGTTGGATATAGATACCCATGATCTTTGGAATGAGCTCGCGAACTTGGTTCTCCTGGCAATGAGTTAGTAGAAGTTGAGAGTTATTGGAATATAGAAAACTTACAAGATTGTTTGACTGCTCATAGAAGGATGTCAAGACCATCTCCAACCATCCTATGCGTTGCTCAAGGAATGCATCGTTCATCTCAATGCTGATCGTGGCGCCCAATGAGAGTAGCAATAATGGAGTCAGGTGGCGAATGAATGCTGGATTGAAACCAGCAAAGTAATTCGCGAAGAATTCCTGCTCTCGACGGGTTTGCAACCACTGGATAACGGCGCTTTCGTACTGACCGGCATCCATAGCACCCTTAATGCTCTCATACATCTCTTCATACTCCAACTCCTCTGGCGTCTTCTCAACAACTGGTCGGACAAGTGCACTGCTTGAATTGCCGCCCATATTTGACGGATTCGAGACAGAATCACGGGACTCTTCCGCCTGGCGAGCTCGCTGCCTATCAGCGGCTGCCTGATTTTGAAGTCTCAAAAACTGGCCTTGGAACTCAGTCTGAGCAGAAGCCATAGAAGAAATTGTCTCTGTCAAACTAGTAACAAGTTGTGTCAATTGACCAATCTTAGCATTGTCAGCCTGGCGTTCGCGCTGAATGGTGTCGATCTGCTGAGCGGCCTGTTGTTGAACATCATTGGCAACCTTCTGGGATGTTGCAATAGCCAAGTTCGTGAAAGCGGGAGTGACAACATCCTGGAGGAGTACAGCAAATTGTTCCTCAACTTGGAAGGATACACTCTTCGCAAGAGAGTCGGACATCAATTTCAAGAGCTGGGGTTGTTGCAGAGCTCGTCCAACAGCATCAGGAAGGTTCTTTTTGAGCTCCTTAGGCAGTAATTGGGTAAGATGAGAGTTCAGCTTTGTACCGACTTGCTCATTAACGGCCTTCACAGTGACATCGGAGATGGCTGGAAGCACGGACGTTTGAATGCTGGAGGAAATGATGCGACCCAGAGTTGCTTCGATGTTCTCCGAAAGTGTACTCGAGACGAGTCGGAGCATAGCATCCTGCTTAGCGTCGGAAACTGCAGCCTGAGTTCGTCGATCATCCGCAATGGTTTGGTACAAGGAGTCGAATGAGGTACCCAATCCTTTCTTGACCTCGGCAGTGATACGGGTTTCAATGCCTTTGATAGCACCATCACTAAGGTTTTGAGATCCTACAGCACCAGGTTCATTAAGGGCATTTGCAGCAGCATTGGCAATGGCAATTGACTTGGGAGCCATTCCATTCCTGGAATGAGAAGAAGGGTCGAGAACAATAGTCTTGGACGATTGAGCAGATTGAGTGGTACTGGGTCCTGGCGTGGTGGTTTCTGACGAACTTCCTGCCTTTCTTCTCTTCTTCTTCTCCGACTTCTCGGGTACGCTCGGTTGTGCCGATCCGCCATTAAAGGTTGCAGACTCCTTCTTCTCAGCCTTATCTTCAACTTTCGATGACGATGCCTCCGCATGGCTTGGCTTCTTAGGAGTCTCCTTTGCAGATTCCTTCGGCGCTGGACGGGGAACGATCCGTGTCGGAAGAGGTGTTTGAGCTGGAACAGGCTCACTAACTTCTGGTACTAAGGTAGTTGGGATATCCTTGAGTACCTCGATGGAAATCACACCAGCTTTGTCAGCGATGACCGGGTGGAGAACTTTGCTGTCCGAAGTCCATCCAAGATCAGCTTGCTTGATGAGCAGGCAAGTGACACCCTTTGAATGCATTGCATAAAGCTCAAACAATGTCACAGGCTCACCGTCAATAGGAGGAGTGGTCGGGCTCTGCAAGATATCGAGGCTCCGGAGGTTGCCCTTGTCAGCAAAAGAGTACTCACGCATGCCACTAATGACGGCCGTGGAATCAGGCTTTGGAACTGTAGGATCATCGGCATTGAGTCTCTCCATATACTCAGCTTGCGTAACTCCCCTTGGTAAATTGTATTTCGGTGCCGAGAGGTGAAGGAAATATATTGAATTGCGAGTGGGATGACCAACAACAATCATTCCTGTAGCAGCGTGATAGACAACACTGCAGACAGCATCCGACTCTTTAGAATGTGGCAAATGGATCTCCTGGACAGGTTTTCCAAGAGCAAGATCCCACAACTGAAGAGTGTGGTTTTGCTTCATGCCAACAATCACATATCTCAACGCACCTCCACGCTGATATGGTCGAAGTTTATCAACGAATAGGAGAGATGTTGGCCAAGCCTTCTCGTTTGGGGAAGTAGTGGTGAAAGTAGTGACGGGCTCCTTGACCTCAACATGAGCCGATTGAGATGGGTTTGAAAGGATATCAAGGCTAGTAAGACTGCGAACATCCCAAAATTTGACCCGTCCTGCCTTGTCTAGCGAAACAATCATGGTGTCATCTTCACTGAATGTGAAATCTTTCCCTGCTTTGCCAGTGTTGATCTTCAGAGAAAGTTGTCCGAGATATTTCTCAATGTCAACTGTGCGGTTCTTCCCATTTTTCAGGTAAGACTTCTTCAAGATGACAGATGGCCAAATGATGTGAATATATTTCCCACGGCCAACGGCAAAGAAATCGGGATGGGCTGCACTCTTCCTTGCTCTTGTCTTCAACAAACCACCAGGTGATTCGGTGTCTTGAGTCGTGATTGGAGGGAGGGCGAAACCATACATTTCCGGGTTGGGATCGTCGAGATGATCGCCTTCTCCATCCTTGATCATAGTCCAGTAGACCGTGCCGCTGATGCCAGTGCTGATGATAGACTCTTTCTGATCAGCTGAAGCCGAAGACGTGACAACACTAAAAATACGATCATGAGTCTCGGTGAAGATTCTGGCGTCTTTCCCATCAGTCTGTCTGATTATGCGAACTCCTCCGTTCTTGGACATGCCGTAGACGATGAAGTTGGGTGAAGCGGTGCAAAGAGTACGATCAATCTGATCAAATTCCTTTTTCAGACGGGCGATATCCATGACACTGTCTTCTGGGAAGATAGGGCGGGTCTCCTCTGTGGATTTGATGGTGATGGAAATCCATGGCTTCATTGGGAAGTTATAGACCTTTACAATGTTCTGTTCCTCTTCCTTGATAGGACTATCTTCGGCATCAGCGCTCTCCCAGCTGTCTACGATATGACCATGAGCGGCGTCGCCAATAATATCTCTGACCTCTTCGGCAATAGGGGTAGGTAGCGAATCGAGTGCACCCTCATTTTCTTGCTTTTTGAGTTCTTTATGGATAAGCTTGGCTGCGTCCTGAGCGGCGTCTTCAAACTCCCTCTCAGTCGTAGCATCAAGCATGTCACTTAGGTCTTGCTCAATGGCAGCTTGACTTTCGTCACGCTCAGCACGAGCAATGGCTTCCTGAACCTCTTTATCGACTTGATTGCCAACACCACTGAGGGCATCTTGAACGGTCTCCTTGTTTCCTGCTGCACCGATTCCGATCAGAGCCTCAAGTGGTGTGCGACCGTCTGGAAGAGGTGTAGGTGGCGCCGATGACTGTTGTGACGACGTTTCAAGCTTTCGCTTTGCGTCTGCTGGACTTGAGATACCACTTCTCTCATCGACTCTGCGCGTGTTCTCGGGAGATTCGTGGCGAGGGTGCTTCAGGATTTGCATGGCAGGAATTGGGGCGCTCGTAGCACCAAGACCAGGATTGGAGGACTTTGGGGTGCGGATGCGCGGAGATGATGCTGCCAATTGCTCGAAAGGATTGACATATGTGAAAAGGCCTGGGCCACTCTTGGGGGTAGGTTGTCGTGCATTTTCTTTGGCATGTGAAGGGACAGACTCAGTCGCGGCTGAGCCCGTCATACTCATATCAAGAGAGACATCCTGTAAAGTTTGAGTAAGGTCTCGGACATCGCCTTCAGAGCTACCCTTGCTTGGAGGTGTCAAAACCTTTACCGGCTTCAACTGAGGAGTGTTATCCGACTGAGGGGGTTTGGGTTGATTCAAGAGTTGAAGGAGATAGGCTTGGGTATCCGCCGATGGAGATGCTGGCGCAGCGCCGAACGTAGACTGAGACGTTTGTGGTACTGTCGCAAAGCTAGAAACTGGCTGTTGCGCAGGCTTGGCTTGCTGAGATCCCATTAAAGCTGCCAACAGATCGGAGCCTCCATGGCCATGGTTTGAAGCGCTGACCTGACCTTGAACATCAGGGACACCGAAGTTCGATCTACTACCGAAAGAGGGTTCACGCGACGGAGGCAATGGTGTGCCGATTGGAGCAGTTTGATTGTGCGAACCCGCAGATGATGGTTGGCTGAACTTCAATAGATTGAGCAAATTTGAAGTTCGATCAGCATTGGATGCGCCGCCAGAAGCAGCAGGAACGCGCTGGACAGGAGTCTCGACGGGGCTCAAGATGGCAGAGCTATGGTGAGGTTGTGACTGTGCGCCAATTGGGGGCGTCGGGAGAGGCGACGAAACCGAAGGTTGTTGATAAGCATGAGGCTGTTGAGGCTGGGATGGCTGACCATAGAAGGCATTGGAGTTGTTGTTATAATAGCTGTAGCTAGGCTCTAAATTGGGCTGCTTGGTCTGCTGCTGGCGAAGCTGAGCAAAAAGGGAATCCAATCCATTGCCCTCTCCTCCGCTGCCAGGATATCCAGACATGGTGAGAAGTAGAATTCAAGCGCTCAAGGCGCAGATGGAAGATGTAGATTGCTCAAAATTGAACGTGTGAACGTGTGGGACGTGGGTATCGAGATGGTAAATACTGTTGCGACAGCTCTTGCCCAAAAAGCAAAGAGATGCCGTAAGAGTTGATACGAGAAAGAAGGGAGGGGGGAAGTGAAGAGGAGAAGATGGAGGTTGAGGTTAAAAGGTAGAAATGGAGATGGAGGAAAAGAGGCGAGAGCTTTGAGATCGTGAGGAGTGGAGTGGAGCTTGGACTTTCTTCGGCCAGCGGTGAATATGACCTCCTAATTGGCTGAACACCCTCTGACATTCGGAATCAACAGTTGTACGTCAAGGTATTTCACAACTTCGCATCACGAATCGCTTCACTTCTTTCAATCACAAGAGTTGGCGTCACACTGGCAAGCGTACGACCTCTTTGAAGCATTCATAGTCAAGCCAACCACCAGTCCCGCATACGTCGTTCAACCGTGTCACTTCAAAGCCTTGCTTTGCTCTTTGCCCCGGATGTATGTGGTCTGGGCCTAATTTACAATCACAAGTCTCTCTCTTGTCTCTGGGAAAACAGACAACATGTTCTGTTTAAGGAGGTATGTTTGCCATAGTCACAGTCTTTATGCGCATAATGTAGCTGACCAGTCTCCTTTTCTTAGTTGGCTGCCCCTCCTCTTCATCCCGACCAACGCTTCGCCCATCTTTATCTTCTCCTTCTTCATCTGCACCTACTTCCTAAACCGACCATGCGTCTACTGCTCGTTCCTCCTCCTAATACTCTTCGCATCCTCCTGCCACTGGTCAGATCACTGTTTCTTCGACTTCAGCAGCAACTGGTTTGAGCCAAGGCAACAGCCTGGGACGCTATCCCCCGAGCTCGTCAACGCCTCCGCAGCCTTATCGAACCAAACATTAGATCAGGTCGCGATATATGCTGGGGCTCTGAACAATACCGCTGCTGCTTTGGCAGGTACCGCGCTTGAGGAGGCGAAACGACGGGTTGCGCGGACGGCGTGGACTGGTATTGGGGTAGAATGGCTACGAAGTTTTTTGGGGCGCAGAGAATGGAGGCTTCCATGCGTCGATGTATACATACGGCTTTGAAAGCGTAGCTCGATATGATACACAGGAATTAATGGACTTATGGTACCTGCATTTGATGAGGCGTTACAAATTAGGTTTCTTACAAGGGCACTCACGAACGAACTGGGATGGAATGGATTAAGAGCTGTCTCTCGTTGGATGATGGCAGCATCTGGGGCGTTGTTTAAAGCTCATCCAAAGGGAAACAATTTGTCCTCAAAGTGGTATGAGTTCCGCAAAGGTTACATTTACCTTCTGTAGAAGCCCAGAGAACTGTGAGATTTATTACTTGGACCGATTCATAAGTAAGAACGCGTTTTCCCTGAGGATTGTTAACCTAATCTTTCATTTTGTCCCAGTGCATTCAAATCAGCAGAAGTATTCTATCTAAGCCAATAAATCCAGACCTGCACTCAGCCTAACTTGTGTCGCGCATGTCTACCATCCGGCCGCCTTGCACGCCTTCGCCCTATATATACACACGCAGTTGCTCTTTGTCCGTTCTTCCTTTTCAAGTGTAAAGCCTCTTGGGTCGATTCTGCCGGTCGGTAGCGTCTTAAATCAAATGTTAGGCTCATTATCTAAGTTCCACTATGGTTTCTGTAACAGACATCATCACCTATGTCGGCGTGCCTCTCGTTATTCTGGGTATGTTTTCTCTATATCTATGATTCCGAAGCAAGTTCATAAAAGTTCATTAGTTGTTACACCAATCTTATATACTTATCTGAGTACTGCTTACACTGGATTCCGATTAAGACGCATACTTGCAAGTTACGAGGTAGAAGCGTCAGTTTACAGCCGGCTTTTGTCTGGTGTTGTGAAAGCAAGTGTTCCAGCATATCAACTATCAGTGTATCCTCGTAAACATGATCATTACTGGCGTTACGTGGTATCGGATGGAGGCAAACACGGTGCCTTATGGAACTGTCTTGAATGGGTAAGGACACCGATCGACCAAACACAACTCGAGATCCATTACCATGATCGTTTCCAGCTACCTCAAGCAAGAGTAGCTCTTGGAGAGTTGATTATGTACCTTGCGGACCTGGAATTCCACACGATGCGGATGTATTTTGGGACCTTGCCCAGAGCCCCGGTCTGAGGACTCGCATTCTAGTTCGCATATTCCTTCATAGGCACATGTGCTCAAGACCAGGAGCAAATATACAGCGGTCTATCATTCGTTCTCCAAATTCGCCTGCAAACACTATATACATCTCGGGAATGCGTCCTACCGTTAAATCACTATAACAAACAGAAGTGTTACGAGATGTACACATATATTCCTGATAGTAAGTAGAAGCGTGCTATCTTCTCATTTCTTTGGAAACTCATCAGCCGGGACAAGATACTTGCAATTATAGCCGCCGAACGGCCTGAAGACTCACCAACTAGAAGCGACAGACGCTTAAACCAAAGGTTCGAAGCAAAGATGACTGATGGAATGCGAGAACGCTTCAGATATTTCCGCAGGGTCTCGCCTAGAATTTGCTCTGTCAGTTCGCCAGAGCGTTTTTATGGAATACCAGTACGATGCATTTACCCTTGGAGGCCCTGAAGTCACCCCTGAGCTCTGGCGTGAAACACTTCATGACATCCAGACGAGGGAGTTCTTACCTCTGGATACATCCCACGTCCCCCAGAGCTAGGAAATATGTATGGCGGCCGCCTTGAATGACCTACTGTGTGACGAAATCGCCACAGTTTTGATGCACATTTTCAAGTTTCTTGAAGACAAATATTTCTATATTGAAGAATTGTTGATTACCGCTAGCCAAAGGGGTGTTTTCTTATGTGCTGTCATTATACTGCAATCCATCGCAGACAACAGTCCATACTTAGCAGGCTTAAGTGATATTCAAGAGTGCACCACGAAGTGGAATCCGGCATATGTCTGTTAAGTGAAATATTTAGGGATCTGTTCGTAAAACATTGACCTATCGTATTTTCCTGTCTCTTCTTTTCGAAAGACTTTATCTGCACCACATATCTAAGTGGTAAAAGAATCGATCGTATCGTCAAATAACCTAGACCGGACTATGAAGCTTAAGATGTTTTATAACGAAAAGCGGACCCAGATTCTTATGACTAAAGCCGGAAGTCTCCCTACCTATAAGTACATCTTCAGACTTTAGACTTCAGCTACAGATACTCTACACATACCTCAGCATCAGCTCTTCTTCTAGAATCCAGACTTTCTAGTTATATAGCCTAGGCGGTATACCGTATATAATAGTTAATCATTCATACAACAAGGACAAGGCGGATTTTGTGACCGTGCTCGAACACTAACATGGCGATCGAGGACTTGAAAAGCAGCAAGAGAAGAGGTGGGTGTGATACTATAGCCTAGGGTTCCCAAGCATTGACTAGGGCAGGGCTCTTAAGTAACCGGCACGCTTGGTTTATATGCTATACGCGTATAAGCATATAGTCGTAATTATATTTAGGTATCAAGAACTGTAGGTCCCACGCATTGACTAGGGCAGGTCCTGTATCGAAGCCCGTCTTCTATGGGAAATGGAATGGACGAGTAATGGCAATAAATAGCAAGTGTTAGGAAAATGAATAAGGAGGATACTGGATAGATATATCGAAATGAATCAAATTAAGCATAGAAGGAAATATGGGAAACTTCCCGGTGCATCACGTGAGATTTAAAAGAAAAGTGCTCACTCATCTTGAAGCCATGCATGGCAGATGCATGCAAGTCCGTTTATTTATTCATTCATTCATTCATCTTTCATCATTATCCTTTCCCTCACAGTTTCGCCTCACCACCCTTCCCCTTCCCCTTCCCCTCCCACAACCCATCCCACGCCACCCGATACTCCAGATGTTCCTTCCGCGTCGGCACCGCCACCTTGTGATGTTCGCACGTACAATACACCGTGCTACCGTCCCGACTACTCATCGTGCCTCGTATCAAGGCCATCGTGCGGCCGATCTGCATTACGGTGCTGGTGATGCGGACGGTCGTGCCTGGATGCAGATTGCGGGTTATTAAGAGATGTGGAAGAGGAAGTGGAAGAGGAATATGAGGAGGGAGTGGGAGTGGGAAGGGAAGGGGAGGGGAGGGGGTATATATATATACCGATTGGGATAGCGCGCAGGTAGGATATATTCAACGATCGTGTCACGCCGCCCAGAAAACTATTCTCTCGTCAGTTTCCTTCTCTCTGGTTCGAATTCCATACAATCTCCATATACAATACACAATAACAGTAACAGAAACTCTTGAACACGGAAAAAATATATATAAAAAAATGAACCAAAATAAGCAACAAAGCGAAACTAAAACTGAAAGTGAGTGAAATCAAGTGGCAGAAACCAAAAGAGAACATACTCCCAAAACCCCGGCCTCGCAAGCGGTCCCAGCGCAGTCGTAGTACACATATCAAAAATGACCCCCGCGGCCCCACCATGCATCACACCGTTTATATTGCTATACCGCTCGTCGATCAGTAGATCAAAGGTCACGGAGCCCTCCGGGCCAGCGTCGATAATGGCAACGGTTGACATCAGATGGCGGTCGAAGCCGGTGAAGTTCTGGGAGTGGGCGATGAGGAGGTAACTGGGGGGTTGTTAGTTTTGCATGCTGTGATGAGGAGGGGAGGGTTGGGAGTGAGGGGGTGGAAGTGTAATGAGGGGGTTCTGGGGTTCGTGGGTAGTTTGGAGTCAGGGGGGATATGGTATGGTATGGTATGGTATGGTATGGTATGGTATGGTATGGTATGGTAGTGGGTAGGGCGAAGAATGTGGGAGGAAAGAAGAGAGAAGTTGAGATTTAGGGACGAGAAGAAATTCAATTTCAGACTGATTGAATATAAGCTTGAAGATAAAAAAAAAAAGGGTTTTACCGTTCAAAGATTGCCTCGACGCCTTTTATGGCTTCTGCATGTGTCGTTGATGCCATTTTGTATGGTCAGCCAGCTACCCCGCCCGCAACTCGAGCTCCAGATGCGAGGAGAGAAAAGTGTAGAACAGTCAAAGGATCTATTCTCAGCAGTAAATTCTCATCACGACATTGGGTATCTGGGCTTTGTCTTCAAGTCACATGCACAAGAAGAAGAGGACGAAGAAGTCCATGCAGATTATTGGATTATTGAATTATACAAACAGATCTGCCTTCCTCGCCTCGCGCTCGCCTCGGTTCGCAAAATCAAAAATCCGATCCGAAAATTGTTATCACGTGATATATATATACTTTACGTGAAAAGCTCCTTTTCGTAAGCTGGACTGAGCCTCGTTTCATCATGCGGTGCACACGCAATCCATACCTCTAATTATATCTAAACATACCTATTCTTAACGATGCGCGCGTGTATAGTGTTTTATCTAGTTGAAGATCGCCCGTGGTGCGAAATAATGGCATAATTGTCCTGGGTAGGAAGCTAGATCCAAGTTGCAGGTAATTGAGAAAGAAGGTGAGAGACTGAGAGGTGACTCGGTACTCGTACTGTACTGTACTGTACTGTACTGCTGAGCTGATAATTATTTGACAGAAGGATATCAACTGGGGTTGCGATAAGATTCAGTGTACTGTATCGAAGTGTGGGGCGTTCGAGGCGTGATAACATACCGTACTGTATGATGATGCTAAGAACCCCAAATGGGAAGCTGCTGTAGGTGGGCATAGGAAAGGAGAATGGAATGGAGAGCTTGGTATTAAGTCGAAGCCACTCATGGAACCTTCCTTGTGTAGGCAGTAATGTTAATATCTTTGATCCATATTAATAGTCCAGTCATCAAATGCGAAACTTGCTATACATATAGTAGGTAGGTACTTGAAGACTCGTATAAAATACGACTGTACGAGTGAGCGACTACGAAAGCCTTTCAATTTTCTCACCTCATCTTTGCAAACCTCGTTCATTCCTCCCTACTGCGTTTAACCAAGATCTTCCTCCGGAGCAAACCGAAGTCGCCAAGTGGTGAGCAGTGAGCACACGAGCTGTCTGCCTGCTTGGCTGCTGCCGGACTGCCGGAGATTAAGGTGCAGCTTGAGGCGGCTTGGCAGCTGTGGCTCAAATGCGCTTGTTACCAACGAGCCATCTAAAGCTCGCGTCACCTTGCCTAGGTACTTATCTTTTTCAACGGCTTGAACAGGGGATACTTGTACCAGTAAGAAGATGGATGGATAAGGTTAAAAAGGTTGGAAAGTGAAACGAACTACCAAGGGGAGTAGAGATAAGCTTGAAGCCATTTGAGATGATGTGGGCTTGGCGTTTCCGGCCAAGACGGTTGGCGGCGCACAGCAACTATCAATTGATCACCAGCTTCAGAAAATATTCAATTCCGAATTCAGTAAAGACGGAGAGCGGAGAGAGAAGGTATTGGGAAACTCTGGAAGGTGACCAAGGAACGATCCTTCCGCACCGGAAAGGCCTCTTTATGGAGTGGCTGGAGTAGGTAATTCGAATCAGGGCCGCGCGTGCAGTTTTCCCTCTTCTTGAACAGTTGGTACTGTAGGGTAGTCTTCTGTGGATGCGGGAGCGCTAATGATATCATCTCCTCTACAGTACCGATTTACGACTCATGAACACGCGTATACGGAGTACAAGTCGATCCTTCGTATTACTCTGTCTGTGTTCAGTCCTATTCATCAAGCGTTACCAAGTACCAACCTACCGTATCGTCCATCAGCCACAGCCGCCAAGAGGGCGATCAAAGCCTGCATTGATAATAATGACATGGGGTGGTTCTTTGCCGCGTTGTCCAATCTGGCTGCAGCCTGCAGTACGGAGCAGAGTAGATACGAGTACGCAATGGTGGTCCGCTTTTACCATTCACCGACGAACGACTTTTTCTTTTCTTTTCATCCTTTCATCCCCCATGCTACTGGTATTCCCTGTCAGACGACGACGCCTCCCAACCCCACCCAGACTTTGAACGCTCGCATGCCCAGTTTCCACATCCGGACGACCATCTAAACCAATCAGGGGCCCCTAGCCATAGTAATATAGTCGTCGTCTTGATCTCCGTACGTAGGCCAAGTACTGTACATGGAGAGACAAAAGTCCCGTCATGTCCGCTACTGTAAGTCCCATCTACTAATTCTTTTGTACCGTACTGTACCCTCTCACACACTTCTGCTTTCCTGATGACTTTGTCGTGATTTTTCATCATTCAATCTTCCAAGCATTTCGTCGCATAAGATTTCATCTCATCTCACTCATTTCTCACTCACATCAATTCCTTGTCTGCACGCCAAGAAGCCAAGAAGTGCTTTCATATTGGCTCCTACTGCCAAGCAGTCTAACGGACCAAGCATAACAAAACGATCATCCTCCTCCCGCTCCGTCGAAGCCCTCACTTCGTATACGAGAAACCCAATTAGGAGTCGTGTTGCTTTGATTTAAAGGTCATCGAACCCCGAGAATCAATTTAGTACAAAGCAAAGACATACCGACCAAACTTGCTCTATGTATCGGTAAAGGAGGCGATATCAATACCTAGCTTACTCATCACGGAATTGCCAGCCTCGCCGCCCGCCAATCATTCACCATGAAGTTCACCCACCTCTTCGCCCTCAGCTCCCTCCTACTCCCCATCTTTGCAGCACCAGAACCTCCAGCCGAAGCCATCGAAGCCATCGAAGAACGAGCAAAATTCGGCGGCGACACAAAATACTTCCACGAGCCCGGCGGCAACGATGAACTGGGCCACTACGACATCCGATACTTTAAGGGCACCCCCGTCACGTACGAAGAGCGAGGCGATACGCTGCTGCATCTCATACGATCATACCTGACCGTGTTTCGGGAGAAGAATGTCGAGACGTGGATCGCGCATGGAACGCTGCTGGGCTGGTGGTGGAACGGAAAGATCATGCCGTGGGACTGGGATCTCGACACGCAAGTCTCGGCCTCGACACTCACCTGGCTAGGCGAGAACCTCAACATGACATTCCACAACTACACTTCCTTGAACGAAGATGGGACGTCGGATACCCGCGAATACCTGTTGGATATCAACCCGAACCATGTCGAGCGTATACGGGGAGACGGGCAGAATGTCATTGATGCGCGCTGGATCGATGTGAGCAATGGCTTGTTTATCGATATCACAGGCCTCTCGGAGACAAACCCAAGCACGCAGCCGGGGATATGGAGCTGCAAGAACTTCCACCGCTACAGGACGCGAGACTTATACCCGTTGCGCGAGACAGTATTCGAGGGCGTCCCGGCTCTAGTGCCGTACTCGTTCGACAGGATATTGACCGAGGAGTATTCGGCGAGAGCTTTAACGAAAACCATGCACGAGGGGTATGTCCTTTCCCTTTTGTCAAAACAACCAACTTCCCCAACATTCATACGATCCATACTAATAAAACACTCACAGACACAAATGGATGCCCGAGCAAAAAGAATGGGTCAAGCAAGAACCCATCAACTCCAAGCAACCACCCCGAGCACGCGCCCACGTACCGCGCAGCGTGCAAGCGGAAGAAAACCCGAAATCAGGATTACGGAATTTATTGCGCGTACTATGAAGTGAGCCAAGTGAAGCACACATACCGTACATACCTACCTACCAGCCTAGACGAGTTTTTGAGATTGAGCGGAGCGAAGCGAAGATACTTTGAGCAAATCAAGGAAGAAAGAAAGCATATCATTGCGAGAGCGAACAAGCGGCATTTCCAGGCGTTTCTATTTTACATCTTATCTCCAAGGGGATATGCACATGTATGGGATGGGATGGGATGGGATGGGATCTAGCATATATAGGTAGCTGGTTGGCGTTTTGCTGTGTTAAGTTTACCGTATTTTCTTTTGTTTGTTTCTTGAGGATCTGGGTCTGGAGTCGTGGACTTGCATATTACATAGGAGTGAGATAATGAATATATTACGATGGATACGTGAAGTATCTACCTACCTACCTATCTCACGGTTTTAAAGCAAGCTTAGTTTGTGCAAGGAAGCTGTCCGTCTTGTCTATTCGACCACTCTCACCTAGGTATATACATATCCATGTCTTTTTTCCAACTACGACTACAGTATACCTACTTATCTACGCTAGTGCATTTTTAGCTAGCATACCTAGGTAACTCTACTCCGTACATCTTCACAAAGCTCCTGCTCCTCTTTTAAGCATTGCGCTTGGGGGCTAGCGTGTCTTATATCATATAACTTACGTCAATTCCTCACCTCCCTCCCCTACCCTCTCTCTTCCCAGCTTATTAAAACCTTTCTGACTCGGTGTGAAAGCGATCCCGGGCAATCGCGGCAGAAGAATCTCTCATCAAGATGTCCCTTCAGATGCTTCTTTAGACTTTGTGGCCACTTGTATTTCTGCGGGCACTTGTGGCAACAGAAGGTCTCCTTTGTGGCGGAATGTTTTGCCGCAACCAGGTTCATCGCACGGGAGCTCGAGACCCCTCGTGTGCACCCTCGAGCGGTGGTGTGTGAGAGAGTAGTTCTTACCAGAAGAAGATTTGCAGAGGTCGCATTGGTATGGTTTGCCATAGTTGTGCACAAGTTCTATGTGTCTTTTGAAGGTCTCTACGGTTCGCGATCCGTGCCGACAAAGCCTACAGCTAAAGTTGTTGCCAATTATCGAAACTTCCTCGTCATCAAGGTATAGGACCTTGGACTGCTCGTCGTGAAACACTATGTATTTGACATACGTGGTGTCCCTTGGTTTATTCGAGGACTCAATGCCGTCTGCTGGTGGCGGGTCGTGATCCCTTTAAACATGTTCGTCAAAGTCCGCACCAAATTCGATTTCATCGGCACAGATCGGACAAACCAAGTACTTGTCCTCGATTGTCTCAACTTCGTGACCGTCAAGCCACATAGCCTCGAAAAGATGGTCCATATCAACCCTGTGCTTGCGGTGTTTGTGTGCGTCTCGGCTCCTCGTTCGGTCCGAGTAACCCACATACTCGTCTGAGTGTAAACTCTCAACATGTTCCTCGAACAGAGCGCCGGTCTTTAATCTAGCCTCGCAAACCGGACAAATGAGATATTTAGCGAGGATTGTCTTGACTTCATGCCCATCAAGCGAAACGGTATCTAAAACCTCGTCTATCTCCACCCTAAGCTTTTCTACAAGTTTACCTTTTCCTTTGCTTTGGCTGGTCTGTTTTGTAAATGTCTTTCTTGGGGCCTTCATGATTGATGTTGATTCTAGTTACTCAGAGTGACTGTTGAATATATATCGAATGAAGGGTATTGAAGGTTCAAGTTTAAGGTGAATGAATGTTGTATTTACCAACTTAGGGGGAAGTCTTGGATAGTCATATAATACGCGGTGCAGCTTGCTTCACTGCTATCGGTGTTATTTTTCACTCACGTTTAGAGCTACCTAGTTGCTGTTTTGACAAAAGTTCATTAAAGAGCAAGACGAAAGCGAACAATAGGTATTTATTTTGGACAAAAGTCTACCTACTATTCATTGTTCTTGTATGTTTATAGTCCTTCATGCAAGTTCTCAGAACAATGCTACATTCGGGTTCTCATGCAATAAAAAAAGCTTGGCTCTTACAATGTGATGTTCTTTCCCGTGGGATTGCGTGGGGTTGATTTGCCTAATGCAAATAGCCGTGGGCATTCCGGGACTTGCTCGATGTTTACTTTCACCACTGCTTATCAGTCCCAACTTGGCGTTTATTCTTTACGCATTCACAATATCACATTTTTCACGTTCCCTTATCATCATTTACTCAAAAGTTCAGTCTAATTATCTTCCATTGATTCAACTACTCCTCTACTCCAAATCCCCCAAATGCAACACAGTCATCAGTCAATGAATGCATCATTTACTTCGACGAATTTCTCAACTGCAGCAGCGCCTGCGCAGCATCCATCTTCTCAGCCGCTTCCGCAAAAGTCTTACTCAAGAGCCCCTGCTGCACTGCCGACGTCGGGAACATCCGGTGCTCCTCCCACATGTGCCCCGTCAAGTCTGGATCGTGACGCGGGAAGCGCAGCTTGCACACATGGCACTGCGCAGCCAGCTCTACAACATCATCACTATCATCATCACCACCATCACCATAGCTATCGTTATTCGCAGTCACCCGAGCCTGGGTCCGAGCCTGAGTCTGCATCTTCTCCTGAAACTTAGCCTGATACTTCGCCTTATTCTTTGCAGTGACACGAGCCTCTTTAGCATTGTACCAGAGCTGGTCCTTATACAGGAGTCGCTCGCGCTCCAAGCGTTGATCCTCCTGGGACTCTGTTCCCGACATCTCGGCTGAAATGGGGATGCGGTTGGGCCCGAAGAGGAGGGCCTCTTCGGCGGCGCTGAG
>NW_022157402.1:0-20448 GCF_007821495.1 Lachnellula hyalina
ATCTCAAAAGCAGACACGGCTTTCATGCTCCGAATAATAAATATACATACCTCCAAGACATGTATGCACCCGCACCCGCACCCGCACCCCTCCTAACATAAAGGTAACACAATTATAAACATACCTACGTATATACATACACACTCCGTACGTATACGCGACGCGTGTCCCTGCACTCCAACACAACACAAACCAGCACCTATTCATCACATTACATTACATTGCCTGATACCATTAAAGCTACCCTACCCTACCCTACCCTGCCCTACCCTGCCCTGTCCTGTCCTGACCCGCCCCATTCAGCAGCAACGGTATTCAGCCGGAATGGAAATGGAAAAGGGAATGGATGGAATAGGTTAGTGGCACTCGTACTTGTTGTTATATCACTTGCTCATATGCTAGGTACGCATTACATTGCATTGCATTGCATTGCATTGCATAGCATAGACGAAATGTACCCCGGATCACGAGGAGCTGTTCTCCCCGAGTCTACCTTGCGTGGGTAGGGTAGGGTAGGTATGGATTGTACTATAAGGCTGAAGAGTGTGGATGAGGGGCGGTTCAGTGCTCCGTTTGCTCCGGGGTGCCTGGACTGATTGGATTTGACTTGAGTTGTTGGAGGTGGAGGTGGAGGTAGAGGTGGAGACAGCGGTAGTTTGGAAGCGGGTTAAGGAATCAAGGTAGGTAGGAATGAATTCATTGTATTTGAGTGCATGTGCTTTCTCTATTGGGCGGTGGTGGTATCTGAGGAGGCTTACTCATCTCATCTCATATCATACCAAACGCCTTGCTTATAGTACTGATATTTATTCCTTTCTCAGACAAGTCCAATTCCAATTCCAAATGTGACACCACCTCCTTCCAGATTTAAAAATAATGAAAAAGAT
This sequence comes from Lachnellula hyalina, assembly GCF_007821495.1. Lineage (NCBI taxonomy): Eukaryota > Fungi > Ascomycota > Leotiomycetes > Helotiales > Lachnaceae > Lachnellula > Lachnellula hyalina. The sequence continues at coordinate 888 of NW_022157402.1, forward strand.
GTTGGACATGACCCGGTCAGACGCCGTAATACAATTGGTGATTCTCGTAATGAGACGGATGTAAACCTTGCGCTAAAAATATAGAATAGATCCCCCTTCTATATGGTTAATATTTGAATTTCAAAATGGACTCCAAGTGTGTCGGGCCTTAATGGGGGGCATCGGGATGGTGTGGTAAGGTTGTAGTGCTAGTAAGGATTCGAAACTTGGTGTGTATTCTACCGAATCTCTGGTATGTGGCGGGTAATTTATATTCTTCGTAACGTCATCAGACCCTTAGTTGGTGCGTTATATATCGTGGCTTCATGCGTGTAGTGCGGTGTTGTCATGTTGGTGGAGCTGACCCCAGTTCAGAGGAAACCAGATTCGGCCAAGACCCTATTATCCCACCAACTGTGTAAGCACATTTCTTTCCCTGACCAATAGACTTGCATTGCAAAGTGTTCTTCAATTTTCCCGCGGCTCTTCTTATAATATGAAGTTGCCATACGGAGAGGTTGGCTGCAGTCTAACATACCTCACAATCTTTTCGTCTTCTCTCTCACGTGGCTCTACCGCCAAACTCTTTTCATACATCTCATGCACGTCACCTGCAGCTTGCATATTGCTTAATATATACTCCTGCAGCTCTGGTACTGGCTGCAGGGGATATGGCACATTCTGGTATTGCTGGATATCACGAATGACTTCGGCCGTCTTGGCACGTTTGGCGAAGTTGATCAAGGACGATTTCTTGATGATAGAAGGAATACCGTCTTCGATGAATGTGAGATCCGTAAGATAGACACCTGATATATATAAGATTTAGTTGGGAGAGACAGGAGAAGAAACGTACCAAAAAAGGGAATGCATGGTGGATTGGCGAGATGTAAACTCTCTCTGTATTCACCAAAGTTCTTGGTACTGCCCATCAAGCGGCGCATGACCTCAAGAATTGTGAGTGCCTTTTGAGGAACTTGATCCCATGTCCTCTTCAAGCGATGTATTGGAGCTGTGCCAAGAGCAGAGATGATTGATGTGAGGGTAGAAAAATTGTTAAGTTGTCGACATTTCTGTTGATGATTAGAGGCTAGACTTTATATGTAGGAAAATACTCACATCAGCTACCTGCACGAAATGCTTGATCACGACCACACGCTTCTTGACATCCATCTGAGTCAAGATCATCTCAGCTACCCAATTCGTCAATTGATTCGAATGGAGGATGAGAGCCTTGACATTTGGTGCTGGCTCTGGATCATTCTCGCCAACCTTCTTCTGCCAGGTCTTATTCAGGCATTCTGTCGGTTTGATCTTGCCATATAACTTTGATTCAACGATCGTCAACTGGCGCGCGAATTCGGTAACATCAATATCCAGAAACTTGAGTTTCTTCATGTTTTTAGGCATAATCGGCTGAGGAGTAGATTGGCTCTGAGTCAAGACCAGGCGTTTTGCTGTTGGATCTTGTCCGCGTAATCGTTGTTCTAATACCGTCATCAATGGTCCGGACCCTGGGGTCTCAGTTGTTTTGACCGTATCTCGAGCAAATGTATAGACATCGCGTATCAAGGCCTTCGTATCATCGCTTTGGTCCTCCATCCAAAAGTTATCGAACCAACTCTTCAATATATTGACAACTCGAAATCTGATTGGCTTCTGCTTGCGGTCTCTCCATATCTCATAGTCCGACTTGGCCATTCCTTCAGGCGGTTGGATTTGGAAACGTTTTACTAAAAACTCAAATAGTTCCCGGGCAGATGTAAAAGAACGATATGTTAAAAGGAAGGTATTGTTGAAATTCGAATCCAGTTTATCGTGCCGTGTCAGTTGCTCAGCAAGCGCTAACAATGTCCCACCCTTTAGCTGAGGAGGTTGTGTCTTGGTATCGTATAAAATATCCTCTTCGTGTTCGAGCTTCAGGCAATCGGGTGTTTCATCCGACTGTGGATCCCTGCGAATAGGTTCTTCTCCAAAGAATTTCCTAACTTTGGAATGCTCCCCTTTTCGAAAGTTTGCAGTTGGGTCCCGGTCTCCTTCCGAGTATGAAGCTGACTGGGCAATGCCAGCTAACGCTGGTCTCAACACAGGGTTGAAGCGAGAGTCAGTTCTCTGATGGATGCGCTCATAAGACATACTTTCAATTCTTCTCGGATCTCGTTGGCGACTGTCCTCACGAGGTGGCAAGGTGCGACTCTCTTCCTTCTGTCGTCCCATCTGGATTTGTTCGCCCAGGAGTTGAAGTGAAAACCCAACATGTGATGAGTTGGTCTCGAGTTGTTTTGCGCAATGCCGAACATAATTCAGTCGGCCCTCCAGTGATTCCCCACGGACTTCGGCCCACTCATCTCCCAAAGGCCCTGCAACGGCTTGGCACCCCAGCACCAAGTCCGATATATTATCATACAAGTTTTGTTTATATGCCGCGAAGTCGACCAATTGCGGGTTCTGGAAGCTGTTTCCAAGAAATGATAGATTGATTGATTCGACGGCTGAAATCCAAGGCTTAGACATTTCCAAGACTTTTCGAGCGGCCGAACAGACATTATTTCCAATGATCTCATGTCTGTACGGAGAGACGATCTTTTCAGTGACGACAAGATGCTCCTCCAGTTTCCTTATACTCGAAATAAGCATTCGCTTCAGGTCGTCGAGTCGCTCCATCAAGTTGGCATCAAGCACAGCAGAAGGCTCAACGACTGCCTCATCTTCATCCAAGAAGTTCGAGGTTAATGGATCCCGAGACCCAAGGCCATTGTTTTGCCAGCTACCACCTGTGGTGCTTCCAATGACGAATCCAGGTAAAAGTCGTGGAATGTCTTCTCCTCGTTGTTGTCTTGCAACTTCGACATAACTAAACACTCCCTGTAGAACACCATCCGCTTCCTGGAGACACTTTTGATAAGATTCCGCATTTGGCCAGTCTGCCGCGGCAATATGCGAGGAGATGACCAATTTAGAAAACTTGGACATCATATCCCTGAAATGGGGATATAATGCCTTGTTTGTGGATATGATGGACGGCTGACCGGAGTGGTTGTCTGTTGTCCCTGATCCAGCAGCGAGTAGCAGGCGCAGATGATCTGAAATGTCCTCCGCCCGGCGCACATATTCTGATCGTTCACTATTGTTAATAGCCTCCCTGTACCGATCAACTGCCCGTTTCATATTCGCCACGAGTCTATTCCAAGTCAAAGGTGCAGCGGAGCCATCATCAAAGAACGACCGGGGTAATGTTGCAGCGTGAGGAGGCCCGAGTGAAGGGTTCGTGAAGGATGTTGTCGAAGGACCTATAATTGGCAATGATGTTACCATGGACAAATTCGGGTCAGCCCGAGACCGTCGTTGCGGGGAGAATTCATTGATCGAGTCCATGGAAGTAGCCGGAGAAATACCCTCAGAGCCAAAAGAGCGGCGCTTTCGAGGCTAGAATTCAAGTCAGTATCAAGGTGAATGCGATAAAGGAATTCATTGTTACCAAAGAGCCTCTGGACGCAAGCATGAGAGATTCTCCCTCCAACTCTGAAGCGGAGTTTCCATCAGACTCGTCATCCTCATCCTGCATGTAACCTCGTGCCATCATCTCTGGCGGCGGTCTCGTCTTCTCTGGGATATTGACATTCATTCGATTTCGTGGTCCATTCTCCGAGGCAGACGAAGGCGACTCGAGGGGTAGCTCCATGCTACTCTCGCCCGTTTCTGTGTTGAAATAGAATAGCCTTCCATCTGGTGTTGCTTGCGGGATCCAAAAATCTGCTCTCGTTCGTTTGTTATTGATCGTTCCTTCATTTGGTAGTTGCACCATATCGTCCAGTTCAGACTCTGCGTCCTCTTCTTCATATTGATCATCATATTCCTCGCCCTCGTCTTCCTCATCTTCCTCGTCATCCGTGTGTTCTCTTGACGATCCATTCTGCGGGTCTTCCACGCTGTCGTCTGGGTTTGCAATTACTTGACAATAGTTACTTGGGAACCAGCCTCGCACCCCATTGATAACGCCATCCCACCAACCACTTTCCAGCTGAGTGATGACTTCTATGACATCTCCTTCGTGAAAACTCAAGCTCGTCCTATCATCAGCCTCGTAGTCGTAAAGCGCCCGCACGTACTTGGACGGCTGCGGCGTGTTCCCTAGCAAACCGTTCATCACCGGTGGAGATCTGCGCCTGACGGCAGTTGAAGACCTTTGCGCGGCTGAAAAGCTCTCGTTGGGAGATGGATTGAAGTGTGCTTGTGATCGAGGCGGCGAAATGGTGTGTAGCAGATGTTGCTCGGTGTACAGTATGACAGGGTCGGCGGTTTGTCTGCTTTCGGAGGTATAGTTGTTGAATGATTGGGTATTCTGCTGCTGCTCAGGGAATATGCTGTTACTGGGGCGAATTGTCATAAGCATCGTGAGGATCGTTGACAACTGCAAGCTGCATCAATCAATCAATCCATGATTAAAGTCGCAACAGCAGTAGAAGCAGGGGTGTTCTTTTGTTTTTATGTCGCCGGTCCCGGGTGGTGACTTGAAGTGTATCGTATCGTATCAAATGTGGGATCGTCAAATGTATGGTATCGTATCGCCGCGTGGTGCTGTGATGGAGCGTGTGCGTGTATCGCTAGAGGGGTAGAGGTAAAAGAAACAGCCTCTGCTACTGTAGATTGGGGATTTCCTGGGGATCGAGTAGTGGTTACTGGGGTTCGGCGGGTAAATTAAAGCTCACTCGTTATTTCGATTCGTCGAGAAAGTTCAGTGCGTCTTGGGAGGTAGAGGAAAGCAACGGCAAGGCAAGGAAGGCAAGGCAAGCAAGCATGCAGTCTGCAAGTAACCTGGACCGTGGACCTGCGACCTTGGAGCTGCAACAGACAATATACTGCAAGAAGAAGCAGAATAATAATTAGCACCTTGTTTGGGAATCTATCTTATGATTCTGATCTGTGCCACCGGTACCCTTCAGAGAGAGCAGGGGAGTGCGAAGGCGGGAAAACAAATGAACAGGAGGGCCTGATGCGAGATGAGCTTGTTGTGGACGGACGGATTCTAAGGGTGAGGGGAGTTGTTTTTGGCGTTTTGAGGGCCGACTACTCGTATCTAGGTGCTAGGTGCGAGTAGGTATCTATCCGGCTTCTGCTTTGCGCGCAAGATCGCTTTCCTACCGCGCAAATGGATGGCTGGCGGCTTACTTCCTTCGAGTTCCGCGTGACAAATCGATATGTGAAGTGGTTTGTAGAAGCGATAGCAAGAGGTAGAAACCTGGCGGGGAGGGAGGAGGAGGAGAGACGGAAACAATCAATCAATCAACAACGTCGCCGTGCACTTGAGCCGTGAACCGCACAGAGCAGATTGCAGCTTGGGCGTATCTAAGAACGGGAAGACCGCCGCGAGGAAAAGTGTGGAATCACTGGAATGAACCCACTCCACTGCCCACTAGACTTATATGGGTTGGTGTACTTATTGTACGGCCAATTTACTGTTGACATGAATCCGATAAATTCATCTCCTCCGCCAGCTCTCTTCTGAGTCCGAGTCCTTGCAGATAATTGGTTTGTCGATGCTCTAAGAATACTCGTGTTGTGCTTTATAAAGCAAAGAATTGTATATCTGAACTTCAAATACGGTTCTGTGCAACTACAAATGCAGCTGAATTCCCTCCAGGCCCCCAGCTTCCCAGGTTTTTGAATTTCAGCTGACCCAAGGCCGAAGACTTGCAATTGCTCGTGTTCTGGCTACTTGTCGATCCCTCCTAATACATGCAATATCAGACTTGACCCATCAGTCATTGTGTCTCATGGGAATCTCTTTCGAGCAGCTCTTTTCAGCCTCCCGACTTGCCGGATCTGCCTGAACCCCAGGGGAAGATATCAAAAGTCTCGGGAATCTAAATGATTACTCTATTAACTTCAGACAGTATCTAAATTGTCACAGTGTAACCTTGAGCAGCTTTACTTTCTTTCCTTGACCCTTCCTTTCGTGTGGTGTGGTGCTGAACTGGATGTGTGTAGAGACTCCTATCCATCAACTCTGCTTGAGGACGACCAGCCAGACGAGATGTGACGACGTTTCAATCCCGCCACAAGTGTGCCGCCTGCATGGCGAGTGCAGCTGCCATTGCATGCCATGCAGTCGGGGAATTGTTGCTACTGGATATTCTCACAGTGGTATGAGAACGGCCGCTGAGATGCGACCACGGCTTGGAAGAACATTCTACGCCTTCCACATTACGATATCAGATCTGTGATAAGCACCACCATAATTATCATCATCATCATCATCATCATCATCATCCTGATCCTTCAAGGCATGGCATGGCTTTCAAGCATCTGTAACCCTACTCTGCCTGATTGCAGATCTGAAATCCGCGCTGGGAGAGGCCAGCTCGTGCGTGTGTCGTGGGAGACTCATGTACAGCCCTGAACGGGGAAAGCCTCTCGGTGTCAAAGTACAACGGGCACCCTCTCTCCGCATTCTAGAATCTGGAAAGCGTACCAAGTACCAACACACTGCATGAATAATCCTGACAATGATCGAAAGCGTTGAACCAAGCAGCTAAATCTGGCACCGAGATGAACGTGCAGGATTCTCAGGGGATGCAATCGATCACGTGAGAACACCTTCCTTTTTATATCTTCTTCCGGCTCTTAAATGCAGCACCACGGATCTGTTTCTGGACTTTCTTGCAGAGCTCCAGCCTATCGACGTAAAGACTTACGAGGAGCTGGTCATACACATGTCAGCGGCAACTGCACCTACCCCCTGAATAAGACGGCGGGCTGACCCGTTTCGGGAGGAAATGTACATGTTGTGCCTCATGTCTGCACATCGCGGGCCGAATCGGTCTCGTTCTATTTCGGCCCCACCAGATGCAAATTAATTGCTTCGCTTTGCAAACCACCAAAAGATGAAGACCGACCTCACCGTTGCTGGCTCAAGAAATTCTAAACCACCCCTCTACCCCACCCTGCAGGCTTATTCCCCCCACCTTCTCATCTCATCTCAAAGTCAGAAACGTTTTTTCCTAAGGCATGGCATGTACGGTTACAACTTACGGTAAGTATCCCATCCCCATCCCACGCAGCGGATAACGGCAGACGCCTCGGAATGCACGCTCGCTTCGCCTCGTGTCTGGAGTGACAGTAGTGTTGACCTATTTCCGTCCAAAAGCAGAGCAGCCAGCGCAACTGCGCGGGATGCATTGCAGCACTGCAAAGGTACCTAGGTACTTTACGAAGTAAAGCTACTCAGGAAGCTACCTAGGTACGGTACGGTACGGTATCGATAAGCAGCATACCGCTCGCTACATTTACGTTGTTGATAAGAAGGCGGTATGTGTAACTTCAATATTATAACCCCCGCCGTCCTCCCCACCGTATCGCACATCCAGGACGGGGGGTCTTGGAAAAGCTAGCTGCTGGGGTTCAGAACCCGAGAGGGTGATTAGCAGATGGTCGATTATACTTTGAAGGATTCTCAAGGAGTATCAACCTGCCTCTTTGGCCTATTCGTGATAAGGATCGTTCAAAAGGGAAGTTAGCCAAGCCAGCAAGCCGAGCAGGCATCAAAACGTGGGATGTCTAGCGAAAGAGCTTGCTACCCGGTCCGGTTTTAGGGTTTGATTCGGTTCCAAGCCCTCGGTTGGGGTTGGATAAATAAATTTAAATACTTCTAGAATACGGTTTGGAAGTTCGGTTTGAAGCTCGCATGGAGTTTCAGAGTTTCAAAGTTTCAAATCTATGATTGATTTAATGGCCATCCCTTCCCATCCATCATCTACATCCACTCCTTTTCAAAACGAGGCTTACTTACAACTACGATTTATAATTATATCCTCTTAATAATGAACGAGCAACCTCAACTCCAAACCTTTTCTCGCTCTCCTTACTCTTTTCTCTTCTCCTTTCTGTACTCCATCCTCTCCTCCATCCCTCCAAATCCCAAAATAACCTCCCACCTCCCATCTCCCACCCCTAAACCCGAGTAATGAACGAAATGACGAGGGGGCGCCGACGCCAAACATAGTAATAATCTAGAACTCCGATCCGGCACACCGAAGCCCCCCCCCCCCCCCCCCCAAAAATCCAGGATCCTCATCACCACGCAATCTAATCCAATTTAACTTGACCCATTGACTCAATTCCAATTCCCAAACCAAACCATTCCATTTCCCTGGTAGCGAATGAAGCCAAGACAAAGTCCAAGACCCAAGACTAAGGAAAGGGCCGCTCCTCCCTTCCCCCCCTACACTCCCACTAATTAACTGCCGGCAAGCCCAAGCCCAAGCCCAAGCCAGTCAAATCCATCCAGACCTCACTTTTCCAAAACTGCAGATCAAGATCGGAACTTATTTATGTAAAATAAGTCACTTCTGATTACTTAGTGGATGCGTAGAAAGACAAGTAGGCTCGCGGATGACAAGCCGGTGGGTCAACGTCAACTAAAGCAGAACCCAGCTGGCCGTTCTTGGGTCACAGCGGAAGGGCTTGATTGGATTGCGTGTGTTCCGGGGAGGTGGATGGGTATTTCGCTCGCTCCCGGATACCTCACTCTAGTCTCTGGATATAATATTAATAAATTTAATAATTGACTAATTTACTGTACTAGACTATAGTAGAAAAAGGAACCTTGGATCCCGTTCCCTCCCGTTCGTTGATTGAAACACTCCGTCAGTATTCCCCCCTTGAGTTTTTGGCACCCCTGGCTGGGGCGGGTTGGGTTGGGTTGGGTTAGGTTAGGTAAATTATTGTGGGATGGGATAGCTTGCGGCGTCGAACCTCGTGCTCTCCGTGGAGGGGTTTATGCCGAATAGAGGTTGATTGACCGGTCGGTTGATGCGCATCTGGATTCTGGAAGCATGCCGAGGGCTTCGATGAGGGGCAGAATGATAATGAAACGGTGAGTGAAGGAATAAAATAGTTTATAAATCTAATACGTGGGGTTGTTGACGGTGTTGATAAAAGTTATGAAGTATGCGTGCGAGTCGCGTTGGTATAGTGGAATATTGTATCATATCATAGAAAAGAGTTGTCTGGGAAAGAAAGGGTGGGATGGATGGACATTCGCAAACAGTCAGTCTTTCCGTGTTTATTTCTTTTTACAAGTTGACGGGAAGCTTTTTCTTCTGAGAACTGATTCATCGACAGGAGAGAGACATTTAAATATCAATCAATGCGTTTGAAGTTTCGTCCCTCCCTCATTTCTACTTCGTCTTCGTAATAAATATATGCCCCGCTATGATTCCTTCTTCTGCGGCGCGCATTGACGGTGGTTAGAAAACTCTTTCACTGCTTCCCTGGTCCCTGAAGGTGTGGAAGAATACGGAGCAATGCTTGCTTACCTTATATAAAACCCCCCATAAGAACTTCAACTTTCTGTGGAAAACAGAGCCGACTTGCAAGGTTGAAGCCAGCAGGGGTGAGAATAAATGGGTTCCGGGGAACGCTTCCTAGTCGATCAGCTAGGGCGCCCTTTCCATGTGTGACGGTGGGTCTTTTGTACCTGGCATACAGTACTAGCGCGCAAGACGAGGATCTTGGGACGGTTTTTTAATGAGGCGGACCACTTGGTTTTGATAGGGCTAATTGTACAGTACGGAGGTTTTTAAGTTTTGGGGAATCAGAAGGAGCGAAGAGGGAGGAGAGAGGAAAGGGGTAGGGTATTGAGGATAGGATAGGATGGGCACAAAGCAGCGAGAGATATGATCCTATTTGGGATGTATGCTGTACTGTATGCTTTCCGCGACGTGAAGAGGGGTGATGTTTTGGTGATGCAAGATCCAAGGTGCGTGTCACGCGTCTCAGAGGGGTTATGGTGTGGCCAATGGATTCGCGACCAATATGAAAAATGCTCTTGTGTTGCGATGAAGTCCTCGGTGCAAAAGCAGCGAGCGCGTCGTCGAACTGCAGTGCGGTCGGTGCATTAACAATAATCACCCATCCCAATAATGCATATAAATGCAGTGTTCCGAGCGGTGAGATGCAGATGCGTACGGAGTAAGCAACATCTCATCTTTTCTCTCGAGTCGGTATAAGCTGTTAGGCTTTGTCGCGAAGTTGAGGGGTCAATCAATGACCGCTCTTCTGCGGGCTTGTGACGAGCCTCGGTGGGCTTGGACACGACGACCCGGAGTAGCTCAAAAACACGTTGGAAGAGTCTACACCGCGATCGTGAAAAGCAAAAAGTACTTCCTAAAAAGGCGGATTTGAAGTTCTAATGCATGGTTAACAGCTCGGAGCGTGTCTGCATATTCCTTTTTAAGGCGGCGGATCCGGTAAGGTACAGTACAGTACAATGTTCTATCCAGATAAGTAATTTAGAAGCGGAATTCCAAGGCACACGTAAATTGACCAAGATACGTAGGAGGCTTGCTTCTGCGTAGCTTGTAACAGAGGTCCAGAAGATGTGGTGTTTGGTTCCTTGCAGAATGCTATTCATTGCGTTCATCCATACCGGTATGTACTGGTACTGGTATACCTTAGTATAGAATATAGAGTATAGAGTATAGAGTATAGGGGCCATAGGCATCCAGGCATCCAGGTACAACGCAACCCCTCTTTGCCCCCCAATCTGCTTGCCGTTTGAACGACGTTAGTTGGCGTGGGGGGCATTCTAGTCTCGCAGCCAACGGCACTGCTGAGTTGTCATCCACAGCCTCACTTGAGGACTTGGTCAAAATAAAATGCCTGTTCTATGGAGAGCGAGTGAGTCTAGTAGAGCCAAGGCCCACCTATACATTCTGCAGGTAAGAAAACAAATATATCCTCAAATAGCGGTGGAAGTAGCAGCAATAATATTCGTTCAACGCTGAATCTGGTCTAAATGTCCCAGAGACGGTGAGAGATGCTCCCAAGTCGCCAGTCGCAAGAAACACAAGCTTCAGCATGGTGAGGATGGCAGCAGTAGGATACAGTACTGTAGCGGAATGAGGGACGGCATTGCCGGGACAGTGGAGTAGTAATAACTCAGGTTCAGGGCTCCGTGAGTTCAGCAGTGTTGGCCAGCCCTGAGTTGAGAGCTCGAGCTTCTACAGTAAGCAGTACTTGGTACCTAGGTACGTACCTACCCCTGGATATAAATGGGTCTCTGTGGATTATTATTGGGGCATTAGAGGCCCCGAGCCATTGATTGATGAGTTGACTTGGTCCACTTTGAGCATAACACAGGCCAAAATACACGTGGATGCTGCTTTACCGTGCTGTACCGACCCGGTCGATCCCTGATTCCTTGCCCCGCTGTCTGTCCCTCCTCAGCCATCTCCCTTTTTCTTCCAGAATCCCGTGTGCCACTGCTCTCTGCCACACTCTGCCACTCACTCTGCCACTCCTCTACCCCCCCCCAATCTCTGCTCATCCACACCATTCGACTCGCTACCACTCACCTCCCTCCTAGTCTCCCCCTCCCCCCCCTACCCTTACCTACAGTAACCCACCTATCCGTACTGTCCCCACCACCACCACCACTTCACCCAACTTCACCCACCTGCCGCTCTTCCTCCCTCTCTCTCGTGTCCCTCCTTATTCTTTCCTTTTCCCCTCTCCTGGCGCTCTTTTTCAACCTTCCCCTCCATTCTCATCTCATCCCATCCATCAACAGTCATCTACGACTCTAATCATCCCATCGTCGACTTCCACCTGCACCACCCTTTGGCGACGCACATTCCGCCACCTAATACCCCAACCTTCCTCACTTGTCGAACGCGACTTGCGGCCTCATTCTTGCTCCAGGCGAGAATCTGTCCCCGTCGCGATACAGGCCTACTGCCACCATTATACCACAACACACATCGATGACAACAAGACAAAAACAAATGAACACTATATCCCAGCAGACCCAAGTCACACTTTAAATCCTACGCCCACGCTCGCGAACCAGACGATATTCAACCATCGGTCTGTGAAGGAAGGACAAGCAAGAAGCACTTGCAGTCAGAAAGAATCCCGTCAGAATGCCTGTCGCAAGCATGAGTGTCCTGCCCGCCGCGGCAGCGTCGTCCACCGCAAGGAAATCGTCGGTCGCGCCTGAGAAGAAGTACAAATGTCAGGTACGTACCTCATCTCCTGGTGGAAAGAGCTATTCTTCCCCTTACTCATCCACATATACTAACTTTTTAGTTCTGCAATCGTGCATTTAGCAGATCTGAGCATCGTAGCAGACATGAGAGATCACGTAAGTGCATTTTATTTATACTTTTTGGTGGTGGTGATTGACAGATACATTACGTGTTTGTCAATGACACTTCCCCTCTTTCCTCGGGTTGCGCCGGGGTAAAAGTTTGTTTCGCACCACCAACAATAATCATATCGGCGCAAACAAATCATTTCAATGCTAACATGCCACCGCAGATACCAAGGAGCGCCCTTTCAAGTGCATGAAGTGTAGAAGTACCTTCGTGCGACGCGATTTATTGCTTCGCCATGACCGAACTGTCCACGCGAAAGATGGAGGAATCCCTCTCCACAGCGATGTGAAGCGACGAGCAGGTCCCAAGACCAGTGCGATGTCTGGGCCTTCCAAGTCGGCCATACCCATTGATACCTCTGCACTCGAGCAGATCGAGGCGAGTAGCGATGGCATGGTTGATCTCGAGACTGCGGCAATGTTGATGACCGACCTCCACCACAAAGCAACTGCGGCAATGCGGAACGCAGGCGTTGGACCCTATGAGAACAGACCTGGAATGGCTTTCTCTCAGAACGGGACACCGCTTATGGAGCCATCCGTCACCTATCCTTCTGGAGCTATCTCGCTTCCTCAGGTGCAGTGGGATTCCTTCATGCCGCAGGCCGTAACGGAGCCCAAGTCTCACTCGATTAGCTCAACTGCTTCCGGTTCTCAGGAGTCACAAAGCTCGTTCACAAGTCGAAGCACAATGCAGCCCCATTCAAATCAGCTGCCGCCCATCCACAAATCGGCTTCAACTTACAACGGGCTTGTGCCTGCGTTGCAATCGATGATAGCCTCGTTGCCACCTTCGGGAACTGCCACCCCAAACCAACAGTCACCGACTCAACCCCGCAGCGGAGACCTGTCAACAAGGGCTCCTCAAATTCTGACTGATGATGAGCGAAATATCGTTCTAGACAACATCCGCAACAACGATAGCGAGCGTGCAATCCCCGAGAGCTTCCGTCTGCCGAACTTGACGTCGCTGAACAGGTATCTTTCAACATACTTCTCCCTGTTCCATCACCACCTGCCGTTCTTGCACCCATCTTCGTTCAAGCCAACTCAGATATCTTCCCCACTCTTGCTGGCAGTCCTGTCAATTGGTGCTCTGTACGCATTTGATCAAGATCAAGCTTATGTCCTCCACATTGGTTCCAAGGTCCTTGTCAACCAATTCTTGCAGAACAAGGAGAACTTCAGCTCCCGCAAGTGCCCACTGTGGACGATGCAAAGCTCGCTTCTCAACATGGTCTTCGCTAGCTGGAGCGGTGATCCAAAGGGCTTGGAATGGGCTTGCTCCATCAAGAGTCTTCTCGCAAACATGGTTGCTGGTAACCGTTACGAGCTCAAGCTTCGCTCTGAAGCTCGTGATGGTGCTCTGCCTAGCCGTGCTGAGTGGGTAGAGGACGAAGGTTGCCGACGTACTTACTATGCCGTGTACATCTTCTTTGGTCTCTTGACGATGACATACAATCACACACCTGCCATCAGCTTCAACGAGTTCGAAGACCTTGAACTCCCTTCAACTGAAGTGATGTGGAACCTCACCGTGGTCGACGAATCCACCTGGCCTGAGCAGCTCAAGACGTCACAAGCTGCCTCTTTCATGGAAGCCCACGACAACCTGTTCCAGGGTGAATCGTTACGCTACAGTGCCTTTGCTACTCGTGTTATGATCAACGCTCTCTTCCTTGAAGTTTGGTACCACAAGCGCAGCCCAGAAGCTCTCCAGGATGTTGTTACGGAATACAAGTTGCGCCTCGCACTGGAAACTTGGGAGAAATCACTTGATCTTTGTGATCCAGAGACGGTATCTGTACCTCTCAGTGCGCCTCACAAGGGTCATCCTCTGTTATTCAACGCCATGGCTATGTTCCGTAACGCTCGTGCTCGTCTTGAAGTTGATCTCAAGTCTATCCAAGAGGCATTAAGATACCACGACTCCTATGAGGTAGCTGCAGCAATGTCAAACGCAAGAGATAAAGTAAAGCGATCCAGTGAGATGATCAAGGTCATTCAAGAATGTTACAACTGCATTGAGACCGCTGCTGTACAAGGTATTCGTTGGGTCGCCCGAACCTCTGCTACCAACTGGAGTGTTGAGCATCCGCTCTGTGGCTTGGATCTCATGATCATTCTCAGCCTGTGGCTCTATCGTCTGGAACACGACGTAGACGAGCCTCCCACTGAAGAAGAAATGGCTATGTATCACAAGGTTGGAGCACTCTTTGTAGACGAACCCGAGGACTCAAAGCTCAGCTCCATCGTGGCTCGTATCTGGGGTAGTATGCTTGATGAAGTCGTCGTCTGGGGGTAAGTTATCCTACAAATTTGTCTGATCATTCGTACTAACTGTTCGTAGTATTACCAAACTCATGGGTGATTCCTTCCGACTCCACTCTCAAGCTCTTGTTGGCTACGAAGACGATATCGAAGCTTCCGATGTCTCTACACCCTCAATGATCTCTCAGGGTGCGGACGACAACGACGATAGCGTGTACTAAGACTGAAAATATTTGCTTTTAACGATTTCATGATTTCTTTTGTCCATCTCCTAATTTTTAGACTTTGATATCCCACTCTATTTCCTTAGTCTCCTTGCCAATACGTCGTGTTTCCTTTGTCGTCATCTTGCATATAGCGTTTACAGGAACTCGGGGCATCTATTCCTTCAAAAGGTCGTGGGCAACAATACGGGCTGGTCTGGTGGGGTCTGGTTGGCTTGGCTTGGCTGGGCAAATACTGGGCTCTCTATCTCTTTTCCTCTCATCTACAATCACACTATGCGTTTTAAAGCGCTCTAATCTCTCGCGCGTACACACAAAAGCTCATGGCTGGCCCACCGTTGTGTTGTTTCTGCCCTGTCCTTTTAGTAGCTGTCACTTTTTTTTTGGCTGTTCGGCTACGCTCGCATCATATTACCTTACTTAATACCTCTTGTACTCCTCTCATCAAATGATGCTCAGATACCTTGTTCGATATACAACCTGATTTTATTGCTTCGTTCTTACTGCTCGCGTTCCTTTGCGCGGAAATCATATTCTGATTCTTTCTTGTATCTATGTATATGCATTTGGTGGAGGAAGATGGAGAGATGGATTGAATTGAATTGAATTTGTGGCTGGTTAGGAGAGAAAAGGAGATATTTGGCTGGCAGAGCTTGCAGTGGGAGGGTAAATTGCCTGTCTGTCTGTATAGATAGCATCACATCAAAATTGTTTGCATCTCCACTCTGGGTCTTGATAACGAATGATAATAACAATGTGCCTGTGTGATTTTGATTCATTGCAAGCCACAAAGCCACGAAACCACTCACCCGCCCGTCCACTTCCATCCCGCTCTTAAATCCCGATCAAAACCCACGCGGAATTCCCTCTTCTACCCCCGGAACGCCACATCCCAAGACCGTTAGATGGACCAAGTAAGCAATCCTAATCTGGCGAGACCCCACTACAGTACATGTGTAGCTGAAAATACTTGTAGCTTCTTTTGATTGTTTGCCGTGTGTCTTGGGGGTCGGGATGGGATTGGGGAGGGAGAGAGGGGGGTTGAGAGTGAGAGTGGATTGGGTTTTTGGAAAAGGTAGGTAGGTGAGTGAGTGGATGGATGGATGGAGAGTTTGCTATTTATATTCTTGTGGGAGATTGGTATGTACGGGAGGGAGTATGGTTGGGGGTTTGAGAGGGTGAGTGAGTGTATGTGTGTGAGTGAGAGAGTATGTGGGTGTGGGGTGTGGGGTGTGGAGACTCGGCTGTGTTGTTTTGTTTTGAACTTGATGATGATGATGATGAGGGCGCTTGAGTATTTCGTTGTGGTGGGGGGGGAGGACGGAGGGATTGCTTGGATTTTGAGGTGTGTGCTGTTTGTTTCTTGAAGTGGAGGTGCTTTCTGTACCGTCGAATTACTGCTCGTACTTTGTTGATATATTTGAATATGAAGACGTGCATGTCTTTATTTAGAGGTTTATTTCAAGGGAAACCTGAGTGGAGTGGGTTTAAAAAGGACAGTCAGGATATTTGCTAGAAAATTGTTTGTTTTCGTTGGAGAAGCTGTTGTTTTGACTTGGCTAGATGAACATATCTTAAAGCTTCGGAAGGTGAATGGAATGGATGATGGAGGCCTCGAAGCTGAGACGCGCTGTTTTCTGACAACGGTACTGCTTTCCATGATTGTTCATTTGGGAGGTTGGCCTAGAAAGTACCTGATGCTATGACATCTAGATATATGGTTACTCAGTTCTGGATGGACACATACTATCTTCAGTCTAGAGCCGGGGTCAGCTTCACTCATAAAGTTGATCGAGGGAAGTTTCAGAAGCGTTATTATTCTCTATTCATAGCAGCAATTTTGTTTAACTTCTTTATTTGAAATCAAATCTCGTATTAATTCCTGTTGTACGGACAAAGCAATGTTATCTCTGTCCTTTCTCAACTTGCCTAGATTTGGGTGTTTTCTCCCCAGCGCTCCTTCCTGAACTCGCGACTTCATTCACATTTCCTTGGGTCCCAGCACAGCATTTCTTCCTTCCTTCCTCAAATTCTATACGAGTCATCATAAACGCGCCAAATCAGTTACATTCCACCACCACGAATCATTCGTTCTTGTGCGCAAACTCCACACGTACATTTTTCAACTGGCTGGCGTACTACGTCTCACCACCAACGCCAGGAGATGAGCGTAGGATACATCGATTGACGAAGTGAGGACTTAATTGGGCCGGTATTAGGTGTTTATAAATTCAAGGTACGCGCTCTTGTATAACTTGGCAACATTCACCTGCTTAGTCGCTGACTCTCGAGTTTTGCCAGATCAACAATCACAGGGAGTCAGCCAGCAACAATCCGGATCCATTCAGACATATAACTATCCTAGACCCGCTCATCGGCAGTGAGAAGCATCAACGAATCTCTTAATAAGATGCCTCCAATAATCAATATCCTTCTCTTCATAATCAGCTGGTTGGTCGCGCCATCTGCAGGGAACTGTGAATGCGGCTACACTGCTGCTATTGGTTCCTCCAGTTTACAGACATCGAGTTTTCTCTTCACCGACATCATTGAGAGCGACTTCCTTCACATTGCGAATATTTCTCTTGACACCGATTGGAGGCGGCAGAATTTTACCGTCACTCCTGAAGCGGGACGTGGTCCATATGGTACGTGTCATACCTTCCACCATTCTTTCTTCTCACTACCGACGCTTGATGCATGGCTGACTCTTGGAAATCCTAGGGATGAACTTCACTGTCAACAACGTCTTCTCGAATTCAATACCTGATCTTAACAACTGGACCGGCCCTGGCATCCTTGGTGGCGATGCGGGTTTACAGTTCACTGTTGATGCTGGCGTTCCTACGGATGGCTATGTCAAGGTTTCAGAGCTGGACTCGTCTCGGACTGATTTGTTATGGGGTACATATCGAGCTTCAATGAAATTGAGCCTGACCCCTGGAACATGCGCTGCTTTCTTCTGGGTAAGCTTTACCCCTTCCAAAGTATAGACTCAACATACATTGCTTGCACTAATCACCCATAGTACTTCAATGACAGCCAGGAAATCGACATGGAGTTTCTATCATCCCAATTTGTTATCGAGAATAACACCTATCCAGTCAACCTTGTACTACAGTCTGAGCAATCCGTTCAAGCAGGCTTCGACGCAACTGGGTCCCCAAACTTCAAACTTGTCAATCTGCCATTCAACCCCACTTCAGGATATCATGAATACCGGTTCGACTTTGTGCCTGGGAAGGCCATCTTCTTGGCTGATGGCCAGGAGCTGGCTACGATGAATACCTTAGCAGTTCCCACACAGCCAGGACATCTCATCTTGACAAATTGGAGCAATGGAAATAACAAATGGTCTTTCGGTCCGCCTCCTGAAGATTCGGTTATATCTGTTGCGTACGTCAAAGCTTACTTCAACTCGTCTTTGAGCGAGCGTCAGTCAGCTTGGGCCACACGATGCAAAGGATCTATTTCCCCTGATGCTATTTGTGCTATACCTGATATGGAACTTCCCCCATATCCAGCTGCTCCAGCTTCTTCCGGCACAATTGAGACACCTGCCACCTTTTTCTTCAGCGATCAAAAGAATATGACTGACAACCAAACCGTTTATCATAAGAGCAAGGGTACAACGGCTGCTTTGGGTGTTTTCCAACAGACACTTGCAATGTTGATCATAATTACTTTCGTTATTACCATTCTCCTTTGAGATGAGTGCTAGACTGTCAAGATGGATGTCTGTTCAGGGGTTTGCTATGTGCTTAATGCAGGGTTGATGTTTGTTCCCTAGTCTATGTAAAGAGACTGACCTCTCATGATACGGAGTATATCTTGCTATGCGCAAATTGAAAGGAATTGCTTGGGCCACTTCGGTTGATTGATTGACTGATTGATTTGCATGAGTGTTTCTTGTGCATCAAAGAGAACTAGACTTCTGTGATTGTTATGAGTCTGATGAGGATGGTTTAAGTGAATTGTTTCTGGGTGAATGCGGGAATGTGCAAACGCAGGACAATTGAATGAGGTTGCGAGATCTTCGCGTCAAGCTATAAATACCCAATGCCCCTGATAATAACTTTGATTTTCTAAGCTACGTTTCTTCCCCTTGAGAAAACCATTCCACAACTTCTGTTGTTTCTCGTGAGAGTCAAGTCGACAACCGATTTCGAAAACCCCTTTCGCAACTCTCTCCTAAATACTCCCTCCACCTCCACCACCACCACCATCACCCTCACTTTGGATTTTAATCTGCATCGATTTACCTCGCTACCTTCCAGCTTAGACTTGTATTCTCAACACCATATATCCCCCAAAATGCCGAAACCCGACGCCCAACCTCAACAGACGCTCAGAGATGTCGGAATCGAGAACCTTTACCCTAGAGTCACTCCTGCCCCCACTCCTCACGGCCATCAGAGGAAAAAAGCTATGGATATCCCATCTTGGCGACAACTCGACCTAACACCTACTACTCCAAGCCGTGAACCGGAACCTCAATCTCAACATGCAGTTCAGCTTCATCCGCAGCTGATACACACCCAACCTATCCCAGCTCCCCATCCAGTGCTGCAAAGCACGCATTTGCATTTGCACCCGCCACATCTCACCCCCTTTCCCCTGTCGCTAAACCCGGAACAGCGCTCCAAAACAGCGCCGCCACCTCCACCTCAACAACCACCGCCTCCACTACGGCCATTAGACCAACGCGCCGAGTCCCTGAGAACCCTTGCGCTCGCACCCCATGCCACGCCATACGATAATATCAATATCGTGCTACCCGCCGGCGGTAAGCAGCTCGTCTTCACGGTTCACCGCCAGCTGCTGACCCTCTTCTCGCCTGTTTTCGAGACGCTGTTGAGGGAGAGCGATGGGGAGAGGGAGAGGGAGAGGGAGAGGGAGGGCCGGGGGAAAGGGGGTTGTTAGGAGGTTG